>NC_142088.1:3543688-3695081 GCF_054644295.1 Miniopterus natalensis | reverse complement strand
ACCTGCAACCTAGGGTATGTGTCCTGACCAGAAATCGAACCCACAACCTTTTTGGTGCAAGGGGCGATGCTCCAGTCAACTGAGCACCCAGCCAGGGAATACGTGGAAGGTTTTTATCCCATTAGTGAGATTTAACAGGAATCTGGTTTGGCTCGGGAAGGCCCAGAAGCAGCAGCTGTGAGCAGGAAACTGGGTTTTCTTACCCTACGTATCTGGGCAGCAGCAAAAGGGGCGAGGCAGCTGAGGGGCCTGGAAAGGTGGGGAGCCTGGGAGTGAGGCAGGGGGTTCGTCCGTCGCATCACATCTTGTCACTGCTGCCTCTGAGCAAGTGCGCAGCAGATACTGACCGACTGGGTGAGGTGTTCTCTGAGCGGCCAGTGGGCGAGGGGCTCATGGCGGGGTGGACTGAAGCACCGAGACAGCAGGCCGCATCAACTTGTACTGGGACTGAGCAGTCCTCCCCATCAGCCACTCCCCACCGACCCCTGCCACCCCTGGGCAGGGCCTGGGGGCCCAGGTCCTCAGGCAGAGCTCGTCTTCCCTCCTCGCCGCGTCTGGTCCCTGCCCCAGCGGGTCCCAAGCTTCTCTGAGCCTTTTAAGGCTCCACCCAAGCTGCTCGTTCTCGGGAGAGCCTGGGTTTTGGAGGGTCTGCCTTTGGTAGGAAACGTCATTAATTAATAATGAATCGGCACCCCATTTAAAACTCATCGAAGACCTAGATCGTTGACGGGCAGAGCTGGGGCAGACACTAATGCTCAAGCCCGAACCTTGGCCAGGGGTGAAAAGGGAAGGGAAAGGCCCAGGCAAAGCAGCCGGCGCTGGAGAGTGGAAGTGAGGGGCCATGTGCCTCACAGGACAAGCTGCGGCCATCCGGACCCCAGTGTGAACTCTGGGAGCCTTGGTGTCCAGGCACTATGGGCTGGGGGCCACCCCCCTCCACCTTCCCTCGGCCCCAGCAAACCTGTCCCCTTAGCATCCTTTAAATAGGCCTCATGCTCTGCCAGGTCCATGCCTCTGCTTCCTCCAGCCCCAGGCCCTGTTTCACGTCTTTAAAACCCTCCTGCCCCTTTCCTGGGAACATGCCCTCCACGCAAGGTGCTGTTTAAAGAACTTTCAACATTCAACTAGGATAAGTGTGAAAAAATTACTACCTCATTTTCAAGTTAGAGAGCCTTACTTTACATAAAACCATGCCCCTCAGCCTTCTCCCCTTGTAAAATAATTAATAAGTGATGTAAGATTGTTTAGTAATGCCTGGCTGAAAGGCCACCTCCTCCATGCTGGCCTCCCTGATATCCATTTGATGATTCGAACATGTGATTTTTATTTTTCCATTCCAAAAATCAGGTGAGTAGAAGTAGAAGGACTGAGGGATGGCTGGTCCAGGTTCCCAGACACCTAGGTCCTTCATGGAGAGTGCTCCCAGAAAAAGCCCCCTCTTTAGTGCTCAAAATCTTTGCCGAGACCCAGTGCCGTGTCCCCAGAGCAGAGCCTCAAGGGCTGCTGTCAACCAAGGGGAGACGTGCCTGCTGGTTGGCTCCTCTGGGCGTTTCCTCTAGGTGCAGAGGCAGAGCTCCGCCCCTGGGTGGAGGTGGGCAAAGGTGAGCCCAAGGAGAGCAGAGAGAAAATTCCCTCTGAGGCCAGGCTGCCCTGTCCCAGCAGCCCCCTAAGATGCCAAGGGAGGCTCTGAATAGAGACTCAGAGATGTAGCCCCCTGCTCGGGCAGCCAGAATGCCTCTCAGCCCCATGACCCCATAGGGAGAACGTTCTGGGCCCCTTCATGGAGTAAGGGCCTCTCCCATCTGTACTCCAGCCCCCCTTCAAAGCCCCCCCTGCCAACATGCTTGGTAATGATTTGATGGCATAAAGGAAGGAATTGGCGCCGTTTAGGGTGGTGCTGGTGGTAACCTCAGAGAGTCAGAGCTGGCCCCTTGCTGGGGAGGCATTGGGCTCGCAGAGGGGGAGGGGACCCCGTCCTGGGAGGTGGGCGTCTGGTCTAGGGCTGCTGAGATGTGGCCTCGTCGGCCGAGCCTCCGGCCTGCTTTGTCCCGGGTGTGGGTTTCCTGCACTGCCCTCGCCCGGGCCAGGTTAGCCTTCCCCACGCACACGGTGTCTCCCTCCACCTCTGGCTGCCGGGGCCGCCCAGCCTCTCCTGTGGGGAGCCCCCCAAGGGTGGGGTTTTGGAGACTCCAGGAAGGGGTAAGGGAAGTGGTAACTTCGGCTTTCACGGGCTTGACAGCTTAAGGCTCCCGCGGAGACACTGGCTTCTACCTCAAGACCAGGCGGTGCCGGGGCAGCCGGAGATGTGACGGGGGTGAGAGGAAAGGGGAAACCCTGGCAGAAAGTGGGGAGGGACAAAGGGAGGGGCACAGAGGTGTGACGGGGGATTGGCACATTCCCACCAGTGGTCTCACTGCATCAACGGAAGTACTTTCCAAAAGCCCACGTCTTGGTCACGGTCAGGACGCGGCAGAACGGTCCATAGGACAGGAACCACAGCCCAGTGCTGTTCAGCCAGTGACTGTGAGCATCCCAAACTTTAAATAAAGGCAGAAAAGAAGAACCTACCCCACCGCATCCAACAAAGCAGTGTCCCAGACATCTGAGCCACACCAGGCTTTGGCTCGACACCAGACAGGTGCACAAGTCCAGAAGGTTCGGAGGGGTGGGGCCTTTTGTTCTTTTGAGGTGGGACCCTGAGTTGCAGAAGCCAATGTGTTGGGACGACCTTGCAAGGAGCTGTCACCTCACGGCTGTGACTTCCATCGCCCCAGGTGTGCTTTGTGGCTCTAAGATTGGAGCCACCCGCTTGTCTGGCACTTCACAGTTTGCATAGTAGGTTTGTGATTAGGGCTGGTGCCATGGGTTGCAGCCTGGGCAGGTGCACAGGGCCCTGCCCTTAGAAGGGCCACTGACTTGATTTAAGGCTCGGATGTTGGTATTCTTAATAATTTTTAAATCCTTAATTCTTGAAATTTGTCATAACTTTTGAATAAGGGGCCCCACCTATGCCCTTTGCACGGGGCCCCGCAGATTATGTTGCCAGTCCTGTTTATTATCTCCCTTGTCCCCATAGCCATCCCAGGAGAGGACCCCAGAGGGAAATACTACCCCAATTCAAAGATGGTGAAACTGAGGCCTGGCAGGAGCGTGGTGCATGGAGCGAAGCCTAGACTGGACCTTGGGAGGGGAATCTGGGGCCGTTTCTCTCTCGGAGCTCCTCTCAATGAGCGGGGTGATGGTCTCCTCTCCTTCGCGTATCTACCTGGGGATTTTCCCATCCTGTCCCGTCTGCATCCTCCATTCCATCTCTTATTTCATCTCATTTCATTAAAAACAAAACAAAACAAAACATAAAGTACTCTTTGCTCACCTGCCAGTGAGGAGCTCCTGGGGTTGGGCCTCCTTGACGGTTCTTCCTTTCCTGTCGTCTGTCCTTTCCGGGGCCTCAGGGTAGGCTGGCCTGTCCCCAGCAAGATCCACACGCCCTCCGCTCTGCCCAGAGAGCCCACAAACAAACGCTTCGTCCCCTCCTGGAAAGGGCTCCCCGGGAAGCATTCTGACCTTCAGACCTGCCTCAGCCCAGAGCTGGCCCCATGCCCGTGGCAATCACTTCCTGGCTGGGTGTTTACCTTCCCGGGTCCCCTGGGCCCAGCTAGGGTGGAGGCCACATGCCTGACCCAGAGGCTGTGCGGGAGGGAAGGCACCACCCATGCTGAAGGCCGCCGACAGCTGGTGCTGTTCCCTGGCGTAAGGGAACCCTGACGGTCCCTCAGGACACCTGATGCCCTGCCCCTTGGCCTTGGCCAGGCGGCCACACGGCTCTCAAGTCCGGACTTGGGGTCCTCTAGGGTTCCTTTCACTTCGGCACGTGGCCATCGCGCCTCAGCATGATCGCTTCCAGGAATGGGGCACTTACTTGCTGCTCTGGGAGGGGACTTGCTCCATTATTATTATTATTACCATCATTATTTTCTAATAGCTACTTTTCTACTCAGTGACGGGTCCTGGGCTTAGTATTTTACATAACCGCTTTATGGAATCCTCGCGTAATCTCTATGAGCAAAGAATTGTGCCCATTTTAAAGATGTAGAAACAGAGGCTCAGAGAAGTTGATCGTCTTGCCAAAGCCACACAGCTAGTAAGTTAGGGATCCAGGGTTCAAACCCAGGCCAATAAGTACCAAAACCTAGGCTAACCACTACTGTCATTTGCCAAGTTTAGTTGCCAGAATGTCCGTTTTTATGTTGAACTCAAATCAGCCCTGGATTAGCCACTGACTGCTGGCAGCAAATTAACACAAAATACAGTGGCTTCAAACAACGCATAATTGTTTCTCGGTTTCTGCGACCAGGAATCAGGGTCCCTCACTGGCAGAAGTTAAGGTGCCGGGAGGGCTGGGGCCATATTTCAAAGCGCTCTCCGCCCCCCCCCCCCCCACATGCCTGTATCCTTTGTTTTATTTAGGCAGGACCACAGCATGTATGTGCTGTTCTGTACCTATTGTCTTGGTACTTTTCCAACTCAGCACACCTTCAAGTCCTCCCGCCTTGTTAACGATGGTCTGTTTTTCTGCTATAGGAAGATTCTGGGATCGTACTGAGTGCCATAGACTGAGCGTTAGTGTCCCCTCAAAATTTATGTGTTGGAATCTATCTCCCAAGGTGATGGTATTAAGAGGTGGGGCTTTGGGAGGTAACTAGAGCACGAAGGTGGACCCCTCGTGAGTAGGATTAGTGCCTTTATAAGGGAGACCCCAGAGAGCTCCCTTGCCCCTTCCATGAGAGGGAGGACGGCCACCTGTGAACCAGAGAGCGGGCTCTCACCAGACACTGAAGCTGCCAGTGCCTTGATCTTGAGCTCCCAGCCTCAGAGCTGTGAGGAATTAATTTCTGTAGTTTATCGGCCCCCCAGTCTGAGGCATGTTGTTATACAGCCTGAATGGAAAGACATGAGAAATCCCTTTCAAGACCTCAGATGCTCTTAACCAGAAACTTTGGTGATGTTTTCTGGGTGATCATTTTTGATAGATCATCAGTGGACTTAATAGTCATAAACCAGTTATTTTTAGGTGATTGTTGTAATTGCTCATTGGTGGGAATTGAATATTCAAGTGTAATAAGTTTAATTCATTATAAGATAATTTTTTTAAAGATTATCTACTAACTTCCTGGGTCAAATTTGCTTTTGGGGCTGGAGAGAAGAGAGAAATTTAAATGTTTGAAAAATTTTTTAAAATTGTGTTGTTATTTTAAAAATACATTTGAAATACATAAATGCAAGGGACCAGGTTTGGTCAAGAAAGAGAACTGAGCAGAAGCTTGAATAGTTACCATAACATCTATTGACTACCTTTGGACCAGGCTCTGTCCTTAGCACTTCACATGAATTAATTTGTTTAATCGTCATTACAGCCTTATGATGAGGAAGCCAGACATACAGAGGTGAACTAGCTTGTCCAAGGTCACATGAAATGTCCTGAACACACAGAAATGCTGCATATATAGATATATAGCATATATTTATACCGTATATATGTAATATAAATGTATACTTAATTTCAAGAGCAAGAAAGGTAAATCTGCAGGTGCCATAAATGAGTAGGTGATTCTTAGGTAATTCTGTATCTACCCTGGTGAGCTAGTACTTTAGGAATTATTTCACACATGGCCAGGATGTATTTGTTTTAAGTGAACAGTTGTGGGGGAAGAAAAATCGAAGCCTTTGGACTTGAACACAGCAGGAAGTTGGGAGAGAAATTACAGCTCAGAAGTTTAAAAATGTCTTAGGCCATGAGTAGAAATAGAATCACCTACAAGAAAATAGAGAAGAAGCTGGGTTTGCACGCGAGGTTTAAACTTTCACCACTCACGAAGTACAGAAACTCTAAGATAGAAACAGAAAGAAAGCTGAGAAATCATCAGCCCTTAAAACTTAAGTAGAGACAACTTCGGGGAGGTGACCACAATCTGGGGCACTAGTAGGAACACCTCCCGCACAGTGCCCGAGAGATCATTTCCATGGAGGATGAGCTCACACACAGAAATTATAAAACACTTGAGGAAGACCCATATGAAGAATATAAATGAATATGAATTATTAAAATAGTATTACAACAAGTTATAAAGCATTTGAGGAAGTCCCATCAAAGAAAAACATCCCACAAGAAATGGGGGAGTTGACACATGAAGAAATAGAAACAATGGAATTATATAAAAAGAGGCGTAAAAAATAAGTATGCTTAAGGTGCTTGAAGAGACGCAGTAAAAATCTGTAAACACAAAAATAGGAAATCATTTTTTAAAATTTAAGACTATTTTTTAAGAGCAGTTTTAGGTTCACAGCCAGACCGAGGGGAAGGTACCGAGATTTCCCATATACTTCCTGCCCCCACACATGCATAGCCTCCCCCATTAGCATCAGCATTCCTACCAGAGCGGGACATTGGTTATAACTGATGGATCCACATTGATACATCATTAGCTCCCAAGTCCATAGTTTACATTAGAGTTCAGTCGGTGTTGTATGTTTGGACAGATGTATAATGACATATATGCATTAGTGTATCATACAGAGAGTATTTTCACTGCCCTAAAAACTATCTATGTTTCTCCTAATCACCCCACCCAACCCCTGGAAATCACTGATCTTTTCGTTGTCTCCATGGTTCTGCCTTTTCCAGAAGATCACAGAGTTGGAATCATGCAGTGTGTAGCCTTAGCAGATTGGCTTCTTTCACTTAATAATATTCCCTTAAGGTTCCTCCATGTCTCTTCATGGCTTAACAGCTCATTGCTTTTTAATGCTGACGAAATTAGTTTTTTTTAAAGAAGTAAATTCAAAAGAGAAGTAAGTAGAAATTGTAGAAATAAAAAAGCATTGCATTTTTTAAAAAAAATCTCTTCGCTAGACACAACTCTAGATTTAGTGATTTGGAAGATGTATCTGAGAAAATCACCCGGAATGAAACACCAGGAGGCAAAGAGATGGAAAATGTGAAAACGAAGTCACAAGACATCTGGAGAACAAATCGGGAAAACCAGATATATGTTTAAGGGGCTGTTCTGAAGGACAGAGGGGAGGAGAGGCCACACTCAAGCATGAACAACGGACGGATTTTTGCAGTTGGAGAAAGACATACGCTCGGAGTTTGAAAACGCGTGCTGAGCCCTAGACAAAGGAAACAAAAACAAATTCACACCTGCACAGCCCGTAGTGGGGCTGCAGACCATCCAAAGTAACGGGGTCGGGGCCCGTGCGGGAGGCAACCGCTTGATGTGTCTCTCACATTGATGTCTCTCTCTCTCCCTTCCACTCTCTCTGAAAAGCAATGGAAAAAATATCCTCAGGTGAGGATTTAAAAAAAAAAAAAAGAGGGAAAATCATAAGAGCCATCAGAGATAAAACAGGTTACAATCAAAGTAACGATGCTCCCGGCCAGCCGGGCACTGTCCCGCTCCCTCCCTTCCTCCGACTCAATCCGAGCGCCCACTGGGCGCTGGCCTGTGCCTCCTGCTGAGATGCTCTCTCTCTGCTTCTGTAAATTTTACTTTGCTTCCTGGTCTCGCCCAGGTCCTGCGCCTTCCTCCACTGTTCGCACCACGTTGCTCTTTATCACTGTCACCGTCACAGTCCAGCCCCACCCGAGCGCCTGCCTTCACTCGCTTCTGTTCTTGGGTGTTCGTCTCCCCCCCGCCCCCCAAAAATAATAAGCACTGGAGCTCTGGGACCTTATCCAGCATCTTTCCTCCTCCCAAGTTAGTTTGGTGTTGGCTACATGCATGTGTGTGATGAATATATATGTATGTGAGTGTGTGTGTGTGTGTATGTTTTTATTGAAAGGGGAAGAGAGAGGGAGAGAGAGAGAAACATCAATCGGCAGCCTCCCACGTGCTCCCTATTGGGGATCGAGCCATGACCGGGAATTGAACCAGTGACTTTCCCGTGCATGGGACCATGCTCAACCGACTGAGCCAACCAGCCAGGGCGTGGGGAATATTTTTGAACACTTAATCAATTGATCCTTTGGAGTCCAATATAAGGTAAATTTTCGTGCTGAGTCGAGCCCATTTTTACAAGCTCGTCGGGCCCTTTTGAAAGCCCTTTTGATGGTCTGGCTGGAATAGAGTTAATAGACACTCTTAAGCTACATTTCAAAGCCTGTCATTATATCGCTATGATCATTTAAAAAATGATGCCTTTTTAAACTAATAAGCAAATCATATGTGCCTGGAAGAGTACAGGAAGTAAATAGGCATCATTTGTAATCCCAGTAGTTAAAATTGATTACTGATAATATTTATTTATTCATTCGACATTCACTGGAGATCTGCTAAATATCTATTTTGTTTCAGGCACTGTGCTAAATTTTGGGGATGCAACAATACATATTTGGATGTCATTTTTATTTATTTTCAATATAGATTTTTGAGCATATGATATACAAATTGACAAAAGTGGGATCCTAGCTTATATGCTATTGTGCATCTGCTTTTTTATAGTTCCCACTGTCCCAGCATTTTCTCATGCCTGGTCTTTAAAACATGGTTTAATTAATCAGCTGCCTAATACTCTGTTTTATGGATGTGTTCTGATTTCTTTCATGAGTCACCACCCCTACACTTACCTCACTTTTAAAACACCCCTTCTGTGGCCCAGTGAGAGCAACCAGAATGTAAGAGCATCAACTTCAAGGTGACTCCTGGACCTCCAGGGGGGGTGCGTCAGAGCTGGGGGCTGGGTTCCCCAGGGCACTCACAGAGGCTGGCCTCTGGGTGGGCCTTTCAAACATAAAGTCCGAGGTCAGACCATGACCATTTCTCCTCGAACTGGTGAGAGGGTTAGAGCAGAGCAGGAACAAGGGGTTCCAGAACTGGCCATCCCGAGGCCACTATGATCTGGGGGGCAACCCCAGAGAGCTGACCTCCCGAGAAAGAGGCCCCGAGGTGTTTCTGCACTTAACTCTGAGCCACAGGACCCATCTAGAGCTGAAGATATGGGGCAAGAACTATATCTGGTGGAGGGAAGGGAAATAGGGGGATCCTCTTCACCCCCCAGTTCTAGACTAAGACATGTACTTTGAACTGGACGGACCGCCTTGGGGTTTTCCAGCTCCCGAGGCCTTGCCGCCCCGGCCGTGGACTGGGGTGAGCTGGGTTATATTCTGTGGCTGGGCGCCAGCCACTGACACACCCTCCTGGGAACGAGCTTGGGCCCGGGGTGGTTCTGGTTAGACGTGTTATGATGGGTCCAGAAGGAAAGGGCTGCTTGCCACGGCCCCTGCCCTGGCCCGATGCTGGGCCGAGATTTAGACGGGTTACCTACACCCTCCCCCCTTGGCCCTGCCGGGGGGCAGCCTCATCCGTTCACTCACTCAACCGATGGGTCTGGACGGAGCTTCCAGGCCGTATCTGAGATGCTACAGGCATCTAACTGGGTTATAGCAACAGCTGAGTCCGACAGTCTGCCCCAGGCGGCTTGGATTCTACTGGGATGTTTTTGCTCCCAGTTTTCAGAGGGGGAAACTGAGGTCTGAAGAGTTCGGGAAAGCCGCCCTGCTCACCCTGCTGGCCCAGGCAGAGCCCGAAGAGGAGCTGAGTCATGGTGGCTCCAGCCCATCCTGCACACCCAGACCCCCCGAGGCCCTGGGAATCTTCCCTGGCACGCACACACTTTGCCCGCCGCGTCCGTGTAAAAGGCACGCTCGACGCAGGTGGCCCGGGGCTCGCTGATTCAGCGTGACTGTGCGGGGAGCTCCCTCCTGGCTCGCGGGAGGCAGCGTCCCGGCCGGGCCAGGGCTGGGCCTGTACACGGACATCGCCCCGGAGCAAGCGGCAGGCGAGTGGGCGGCAGAAGTCGGGGCCTCCCTCGGGTGTTTATAGGCTCGGGGTGAAGCCAGGGGAACGCAGGTGCTGCCCTGTCCTCGAAGCCCGATTCCCAGTGCCCCTGCTCCTGCGCCCTGCTTCCAGCCCGGCCCTGGGATCCGGCCTGGGAGATTCGCCCGGAGGTACGGCTTCGCCGGGGACTGACCCACTTGTTCCTTCGTCGATACAGACAAGAGTTCTTCTGAACCAGGTAATTACGGAGTGGGGGTGCTGTGCTTGTGAGTGCCTCAGGCAGCGGCAATTTTTTAAAATTGACTTTTAGAGAGAGAGGAAGGGAGAGGGAGAGAGAAACATCGATGTGGGAGCGAAACATCGATCGGCTGCCTCCCCCTACCCGGGACTGAACACGCAACCCGGGCATGGATAGTGAGTTTTTAAGTGTGCCAGCTCACAGTCCCACAGCCCCATATATGGCACCCACTCTGTTCTGGGGGTGTCCAGAGAACACGTTGGATGGGAAATGCGGGGAGAAGTCTCGGATCAGCCAGTTCAAGAAAACCCTCATCCTGTCCTCAAGTTATTGCTGGTCTGAGCTTCCAGAAGGTTGCTCAGGGTCCTGTCCTGGCGTGGGGGTTGGCAGAGCTCCTCTCAGCTTGGGGTGGGAACCCCAGCGCAGTCCCAGGCCAAGCTGCCTTGTTGAGCCCACTGGAGATGGGGTTTCCTCGGCCTTGGGCTCGCTGGCCCACACTCTTGCTTTGCTGGAGCTGATGGCAGACCACGTGCGGGCCCTTCTCTGCTCTTTGGAGAGACGGTGTCATTTCAACGTGGTAGCCAACAGGCCAGCCTTCCACCCAAAATGGTCCCCAAGAACAAGGGCTTTTCCTCTGAGAAAATCTGCAAAGTGCGCCTCTTTCTCGCTCCCCAGGAGCGTCGGCTCTCACTTGTCGCTATGGGCTCCTGGAGGGCAGGGACCGGGCTCGCGTGTTTACCTGGCTCCTGGCACATGGAAGGTGCCCAGTACAGATTTGTGAGTTGGCAAAGGCTCCTCCTGAAGTGGGCGAGGGAATGCCGGCAGCCAGCATGCTCCCAGCAGGAGAGAGGAGGGGGGCAGGGCCGGGACCCCAACGCCTGCTATTGGTTAGGAAGCTTCCAGACCTCAGGGTCCCAGCCGTGTCCGTGGCAGGACATCCCAGTGGTTAGGGGCGTGTGTTCTGAAATGAGGCTGATCAGGCTCATATCCACCCACCTTAATCCACCCACCTTCACGGACTCGAGGAAGTCATCCACCGGCTCCCTGACTCACTTCTCGGTTTCCCCACATCTGAGATGGGCGTGCGAGAGCCGGCCTCCTGGGCTGGGTGGGGAAAAGTGAGCTGCCTTGTGTAAGACGCTGCTTCGCTCTGGCCTTGGCGCCGGCAAGACCACTAGCCATGTCGGCCACAGGTAGCCTTCGGTGGGACCATCTGAAATCGTCACTATTCAGTATTTTTGACCTACCAAACGGCAGTTTCTCACGGTGCAAGCTGACCTCGTCACCTCTCTGGTTGCCTGTGGGCTGCAGTGTGGGACTGGGTTGTGCCGAGGCCCCTGCCCAGCCTCCCCCGCGGAGTCAGGGCCTAGGTCAGCGCCTGCTGGAGGTGGAGGGGCCTTCACGGTCACCTCCTCCAGCCCCCTTCTTGCCACGTGGGTAGATGGAACCCAGGGAGGAAGGTTCTTGCCCAAAGATATACAACCTGTTGGGCATGAACCTGGGCCCAGAATTGGATTCTTAAGTCAGCTCTTTCCACCACCTCAGCCGGAAGCTGCTGCCATGTGCGGAGCTGCGGCTGGGGCACGTGGGCCAGCCCCCTGCACACAGTGAAGGCATCCATGGGAGTGTGAACAGGTGCAGGAAGGTCGTACCTTCCAGAACTGCCCTGAGAGGCAGACTGGGGGCATTAGGAGAGTCTGTAGTCCCAGCTCTGACACTGAAGGGCTGGGTGGGCTCAGTTTCCTCATCTGTACAATGGGCAATGATAGCATCAGCTTCATGGGGGTGTTAAGGGGATTGGATGAGTATGTATTTGTGAATCGTATTGTAAATAATACAATTTGTAATTATAACTTCCAAATTTTTAAAAATATTATAGAACCCAGCACTTAAAGAGTGCCCAGCATTTGGTAAGGGCCACTGTGTGTTTGTTGTTATTTTATGAAGACATTTGGGGATTGGTATTGCCAGTGGGTGTGTGAGTTTGAGCCGGTGCTGAGTTACTGAATCTAGAGAACTCTCTAGAACGGACCCCAAGGTTCCCTTTTCCTCCATCCCATCCCCTCCTTTGTGGCTCTAAATACTCAAGGGACAAGTACTTAGATTAGCTGCCTGTGGGGCCTGGGGTTAGTGAGTCTCATTCAGAAAGCATCCCAAGTTCCTAGCACAATGAAGGGCTTAAGGCAGAAACAAAATGAACCTTTGCTGTATGAATGAATACATTTGTCCCCACCCTTAGGGATCCGAGTCTGAAGGAGGAATCTGGAAAACAGTCAGAGCTGCTCTGGAAATCTATTCAGAATATTTCCTCCCTAATTTGCCCTCCAGATCATATGAATTCTCCTGTTTTTTCTAAGAGTTAGGCTCCCCTCTCCGGCTTTTATTTTATCTCACCTGGAAAATTGCAGCAGACTCACCTTCTGCTCCCTGTGCCCTGAAGCCAAAAGAGGGACTTCCTAAAAAACAAGCCAGGTTAGATCCCTGCCTTGCCCAAGCACCTCTGAAATCTTGCCTTTGCATCCAGGTGAAAATGCAACTCCCAAGGGCCAATAGGCACATGCAAACATGCGCCATATCACTGTTTTTTTATTTGCCCTTATTACTTTTATTTTGTTATATTGTCCTAATGATAAATATTCGTAACCAATTGAATGAAATACTGATAGATTACATTTATTTCTCAAACATGTTAAATAAGTTTTAAATAGAAAATGATGTTCACCATAGGAAAAAATGCAAGCAGTAGGAACAGAGACAGAGAGGAGAGGCCAGGTGTCTCCTAGGGCAGCTGACCCCCGGAGCCCTGGACCTGCGCCGGCCCTCAGAGCACCCAGATAGGTCAAGGGGCCAGGTCTTAAGTTCTAGGCAGGCCAGCCTCAGATGCAGCCCCTCCTGGGGATGACCAGGAGGAGGTCCTTTTAAACTGACAGCGATCTCATCCCTCCTGCTCAGCTGAGGGCCTTCTGCTGTGCAGCCAGCACTCCCAGCAGCTGGGGCTATGTCCCCCTGAAGGGGACCCCAGGCGGCCCAGCATGGTGACTGTCACACACAGTCACCAAGTTATCTCTGGCCCTCCCTACCTTTTTTGGCCAAATGCTTATTTAAAAAATTTTTTTTGTGTGTGTACCTCTGGAGGAGCCTCGCAGCCCGAGTGAGCTGCCAGGAGCCTCTCTCTTCCATTCCAGAGGGGCTCCTCCCTGCCCCGGGGGTGGACCCCACACACTGGGGGCGTCTGGAAACTCAGCCTCAGGCGGCCTGGAGCATGCCCGCAGAATCAAGGCCCTTCCCCTTTCCTTTTTTCTAAGGTGACTTTCCAGGGCTGCAGTTATAAAAAGCTCCTATGTGTCCTCTGGCAGTGGGACAGCTGCAGAATGCCACTTGGCCAGCATTCCTGCCCAGCCCAAGGCTTGGCATGTGATTGGCAAAAGCAGTTGGAGGTTATCGCAGATTTGTCCTAATGAGGATTGTTAAGTTATAATAAAAATTCAACACGAAATATGCTTTTCCAAATACCCCTTCCCCAAAGTGTCAGACAGACGCTGCCAGACCTCATGGCAGGCACGAGCGGAATCGGTAGACGGGATCTTGGGAGGTAATAAAGAGGCTGAACCCCATGGGGAAGGACAGGCCCCCAGCCTCAGTTGGCTCGCCTGTGGAGTGGGCACCCCCTGCCTGGAGGATCGCTCAGCGCCATCTCAGGATGTGACTTCAGGGGACTCACCTTCTCTGTCTGCGCCCCCCCAGGCCCCATGGCATCCCTCCCCGTCCTGCAGAGGGAGACACTGTTCCAGGCGGGAGCCCAGACCTACAGAATCCCCGCCCTGCTCTTCCTGCCGCAGCAGAAGGTCCTGCTGGCCTTCGCCGAGAAGCGCACGAGCAAGACGGACGAGCACGCGGAGCTAATTGTCCTGCGCAGGGGCAGCTACAGCGCGTCCGCCCACCAGGTCCAGGTGAGGCAGGAGGGAATTCAGGGACACCCCCCCCCCCCGGGAATGCAGGGACCACACCGCCCTTAGATGGCTGGGGGGGGGGACAGGAGGAAAGGAGACATTGCAACCAGGAGGGACCCAGGGCCCTATCACGGATGGGGCAGAGAAAATGCCCCCAAGTGGTCACCGAGAAAACATGCGTTCGCTGGGACCAAGTCCAGTTGGCCTGGTGGCATCGGCTTCGGTGCATGGCTGGACGAGCCCAAGGAAACTGATGCTCAGAGAGTTTCCTGCGTCATTGTGAACTAGTTTAGAGGACTAGCTTAGAATCCCGTAACTGGGGCTGTGTCCTTTGAGTATAATTAACCTGGGAGGGGGGGCCGGGGAGGGTTGGAGTGATTTCCCTGCCCTAGAGTTCCCACATGTAGATCAAGTAATTGATTTTAACAGATACCCAAGGCTGACTATCACATACGAAGGGTTTAATATTAGTATTATTACTGTGTGGTCATTATTATATAGCAGCTGTTCAGAGCATGGGGTTTGAGGCAGATGGACCTGGGTTCAAGTCCTGGTTCATTCACTTACCAGAGGTATGGCCTTGGGCAACTCATCTGCCCTAAGCCTCCCATTCTCCAGACATAAGGTGGAGCTCTTAACACCTGGCCCCCAGGAGTTAGGGGTTAGGCTCTCAACACAGTGTCTGCCTTTAGAAACGCTCCTTGGGGGTTATCTGTTAATGAATGGGGCAGATGGCAGAGCTGCCACATGTATGACATAGACTCGGGGATTATGGAAGCTCCGTGTGAGTCCTTAGTGTCACTGAGCTGCCCCTCCCAGGATGCATTAATAGAGTATGATGTGTAGAAGATGGGATGTGATTGTCATATTCTGTCCCACACAAGTCAGACTATTGTAGTTCCTGCTAGGGCTCTACTTTTCAAGAATGGGGAGTTGGACCTGGCTGGTAGGTTGAGGGAACCGGGATGAAGCTGGGAATGGCTCATGCCCGAGTGACCTTGGCATCTTGAGGTCTAGCCCACCGTAGGTGCTCTGCTACATGTTGGTGGGAATGGAGGCAGCAGCAGTTCAAGAGGAGTGGGCTGCGTGGAGGGGGTGAGGTGGAGCCTGGCTCCCGCAGCTCTGGGAGGTGACGTGAGATGAGCGAGTGCTGGATGGACACTTTTCCTCCATGACCTTTGACCTAACCCCATGAGACGCCCCTCCCACCCCGAGTGCAGCTCCTGTCACTGTCACCGGTCATTTCAAGGCAGTGCCTCTCTCTCTTCCTCCCCTCGCATTCAGTGGCACGCTCAGGAGGTGGTGGCCCAAGCCCAGCTGGAGGGCCACCGGTCCATGAACCCGAGCCCCCTGTATGACGAGACGACGGGCACCCTCTTCCTCTTCTTCATTGCCATCCCCGGGCAGGTCTCTGAGCACCACCAGATCCACACCAAGGTCAACGTGACGCGGCTGTGCCAAGTCACCAGCACTGACCACGGCAGATCCTGGAGCCCCGCCAAGGACCTCACCAACTCTGCCATTGGCGAGGCCTACAAGGAGTGGGCCACCTTTGCGGTGGGCCCGGGGCACTGTCTGCAGCTGCGCAACAGGACGCAGAGCCTGCTGGTGCCCGCCTATGCCTACCGGAAACTGCACGCCCAGCAGCGGCCCACCCCCTTCGCTTTCTGCTTCATCAGCCACGACCACGGGCTCACGTGGCAAAGAGGCAACTTCATGGCCCAGGACACCCTGGAGTGTCAAGTGGCTGAGGTCAGGGGTGCCACACAGAGGGTGGTATATCTGAACGCTAGAAGCACTCTCGGGTCCAGGGTTGAGGCCCAGAGCGCCAATGACGGGCTGGATTTCAGGGGGATCCAGCTGGTGCAGAAGCTGGTGGAGCCTCCCCACGGCTGCCACGGGAGCGTCATCGGCTTCCCTAGCCCCTGCCCGGGGTCAGGCCCCTCGGAGAAGTGGCTGCTCTACACTCACCCCACTGACCCCAAGCACAGATCCAACCTGGGCGCCTACCTCAACACGCAGCCCCTGGCCCCCGAAGCCTGGTCCCAGCCCGCCCTGCTGGCCACGGGTAGCTGTGCCTACTCGGACCTCCAGAGCCTGGGCGTCGGCCCCGACGGCTCCCCCTTGTTTGGGTGTCTGTATGAATCTGGTAACTACGAGGAGATCGTCTTCCTCATGTTCACCCTGAAACAAGCCTTCCCCTCTGAATTCTCCGCCCAGTGAGCCCGCCGGGCTGCCCCCTAGTCTTGCCCCCCTGACCGAGAGGCTGATGGGTTTGCCTCTGGCTTTGCAGCAGCTCTGGGTTCTGTCCCCAAAAGTGTGCCGCCTGAGAAACAAGCTAAGATCACAGACGTGGGACACGAAACAGACGGACAGATCTCAGTGGGAAGGCGGGAAGGAGGGCGGGAAGTGATTAACTAAAGAGCTTATACGCATAGACGTGCAGAGCCAATGGACACAGACGGTGGACAGGTGAAGGCCTGGGGGGATGGGAAGAGGGGGGTAAAGGGGGACAATGGGGGATGTTTGGCCCCCGGCCGCCGCTGCTGTGCCGGTCTGGATGAGTGATCCAGTCCGTCCGTGTCTCCTTCGGAAGTAGGTCCGGGGGAGAGGCTGAGAGAGGGATGTGAAGTAGCGGAGGTGTGCGACGGTGTGTGCATTTGAGTGTGTCTGTGTGTGTCTCCGCAGTGGCGCTTCATGGCAGACAGTGTGGGCGGCAGCTTTGCAGAGAGGCGGGCGGGGTGGTGGAAAAGCAAGCCAGCTGGAGCCATTGGGTCCGGTTCCTGGGGCTGCCACCCAAAGGCCCTGGGGTAGGATCCTTCCTGGCCTCTTTCTGCGCCTGGTGGCCGCAGGCATTCCTTGGCTCGTGGCTACATCGCTTCAGTGCCTCTGTCTCCCAACGCCTTTCTCCTTCCCCCGTGTTTTCGCTCTCACCAGGACACCTGCCCCTGGGTTCAGGGCACAACTGGATAATCCAGGATGAGCCTCCACTTAATTACATCCGCAAAGACTCCTTTGCAAGTATTGTCACGGTCACAGGCTCTGAGGGTGGGAACGTGGACATATCTTTTGGGGGCTACCATTCAATCCACTACAGTCACAGTAAGTTATTTTTGTATAGGTGATGTGGCTAAAGGTACGAATGAAATTCAGATGAATTAGATGACTCAGAAGTATGGAGGCAGGGACTGAGGTGTTGAATGCGCGTCTGTGACACACGGCTGGTGGGGCACTCAGTCTTTGCAGTGACAGGTATTGTCCTGATGGTGACAACCTGAGAAGAGGCCTGGCCCGAATGAAGGAGGCTGACACCTCTCTGACCTTCGGGGTCTGCAAGGACTCCGGTCACGTGTCCCCATGGAAGAGTGGGCTTGCCCCCCACCCCTAGTCAGAGCCCCTTTAATCAGCTCTCCTACCGATTGGATCAGTCTGGCAGTGATGACAGGGATCAGTGACAAAGGCCGTGGGTTGTGGCTGTTGCCCGGTGTCTCCGTGTGGCCAGGCAGTGGTTAAATGGAACTTTCCGTGTGGGGAGCTGGAGGTGTGGCTTTGGTTCTGGGCGTGGTTCCTGGCACTGGCCTCCTATCTGGGTGCTGCTTCTCCCTGTGGGGTTTTCATAAATCCAGCTGGAAGGGTGAGACGTGAGGACCTGGTCATTGCTGGGATGGAGTTAGGCCCCTGTGTTTTGAAGATGTCCACCTGGTATCTTCCCAACCTGCAAGGGTAGCTGGGAGGTGCAGTCTGAGGCTGAGTCGGGAGTGAGGACAATGGGGTGCAGGCAAGGGGCAGCACACTACAGTGTATTATCCAAATTGGGACACTGCTGAGAGCGAAATGCTGTTAATATGAATAATCACGCCAAGACAATGGGCATTAACCAGGCCTGTCCCAGGCAAACTGAGAGGTTTAGGAGAGAAAGGCCCACCAAGAATTGTACCAGGGACTGGCCTCCGCTAACCACCCTGGAAAAGTCCATCACCTGGTAAGGGTCCTGAGGTGTTGCAGGAATAGGAAAGGGTATCTGGCCACTGCCAAGCAGAACGTCGCTCTCTAAGATTCTCACCAGTAACAGAGGCCGGTGGGCCTCAATTCCAACTGCTTGTTTGAATTCCCTGGGGAGCTTTTTTTTTAAAATTAAATTTATTGGTTAATGTGATCATATAGGTTTCAGGTGTGGGTTTCTATGTTACAAGATCTGTATATTGCACTGACCTGGGGAGCTTTTAAACCATGCTGATGCTCGGGCCCAGCCCCTGACCAACTGATTCATAATCTCTGGTGGTGCGGCCCAGGCATTGGTATTTTTTCAAAAGCTCCTTGAGTTATTCTAGTGAACGTGAGGCTCAAGAACCACTGGCACAGATGATCTCTAAAGATCTTTGTAGTTCTGAATGTATACAAATGCCAAAGTCTTCTGATTTGAATGGGGGAGGGAGGAAGCAATAGTTTATTTGGTTAAAGCCAAACTGATCTACTCTTCGAAACATACCCCTAAGAGTGAAAAGAAAAGCCATAGATGGGGAAAAGATATTTACTGTACATATATTTGACAGAAGACATATCCGGAATATATAAAGAGTGACTACAAACCAATAAGAAAAAGACAAGCAATCTAATAAAAATGGGCAAAAGGCTCGAACAGGTGCTTCACAAAAGAGGATATCCTGAAGGCTGCTAAACACACTGCTATCGGGGAAATGCAAATTAGAACCACGAGACACTTACCCAATAGAAAGACTAAAACTGAAAAGATTGACAGCAGCAAGGATTGGCAAGAGTGTGAAATCACCCGGAACTCTCATTTCTGGAGGAAGTGTAACTAGTACGAACACTTTGGAAAGATGCCTGGTAGCATCACCTAAAGCTGAACGTGCGAATGCTCTCGGGCCCAGCCATTCCACTCCGAAGTATACGTCCAAGAGAAACGCACCCACATAGCCGCCAAACACACGGGTGAGAATATTTAAGGCAGCTTCATTCATGAGAGCCCCATGCTGGAAACAACCCACATGTCCCCTGAAAACAAAATAGAGAGCTCGGCTGTGGGAAACTGATGCAGCGGGATGCTGCCCAATGAGGAAAGAACGAGCGACGGCCACAGACGTATTTTCAGACGTCGCGCTGAGTGAAAGAAGCCAGTCTCAAAAGAGTGCATACTTTATGATTCTATTTATACGACGTTCAAGAGCAGGTAAAACCAGTCTATGGTATAGAAGTCGAGACAGCGGCCAGTTCTGTGGAGGAATAGTGTTCGCGGGGAAGGGCCCAGAAGGAGGATCCTGGATCCTGGGAACGTTGTAATGTTTGACCTGGTGCTGATCAAGGGGGTGCATCCATATGTAAAAATTCAGTGAGCTGCCCTCGTCGGTGTGACTCAGCGGCTAGAGCGTGGGCAGTGCATGGAAGGGCTGTGGATTCGATTCCAGCCAAGGGCACGTACCTCGGTGGCAGGTTTGATCCCCGGCCCCGGTCGGGGTGTGTGCGGGAGGCAACCAATCGGTGTGTCTCTCTCACATTGATGTTTCTCTCTCTCTCTCTCCCTTCCACTCTCTCTAAAAATCGATGGGGAAAAAACTTTCGGGTGAAGATTAATCTAAATAAATAAATTTAATGAGTTGTACACACGAGATTTGTGCACTTTACTGTATGCGTGTCATACCTCAAAATATAAAAGGTGAACTGAATAGCAGATTTGCTAATTAAACCTACACTTCAATATATTACATGGGATTGTAGAACTTTGGAACTAAATTTTTAAAATAAACTTTTTTGAGGGTATAATTATAGATTTACAGAAAAGCTACAAAGATAGTATGGGGTGTTCCCGTATACGCCACAGCCAGTTTCTCCCAGTGTTAGTATCTTACATCACGGGCATATTGGTGAAAACTAAGAGATTAACACTGGTACATTACTATTAACTAAACTCTAGACTTTAGTGGGATTTCACCGGTTTTTCCACTAATGTCCTTTTTCTGTTCTAGGATTCAATCCAGGATATATTTAGTGCATTCAGTGAGGCTGAATTGTTACTCCAATTTGTGTCCATAGAGACACGCACCCCCCCACGGATTGGTGCAGGGCGCCAGCAGGCCCCTCCCCTCCACCCACCTTCCCCTAAGAACCACTCGTCGAACAAACAAACAGGCGAACGCCAAGAACGCGCGCTGCAGGCCCGGGCTGCTGGGCTGCAGGCGCCAGAAGTAGTCGAGCCTCAGCAGGCTCAGGGAGGTGGCCCAGGCCAGTTACACCGGAGGCCAGGCCCAGGCTGTGGCGCATGGGCAGGGGGCTTGGGTAGTTCCACTGCCCACTGCCTGGGACACCCGGGGCTGGTGTGGGAAGTGTGTCTGTGGGTGTTTGTATTTGTATGTGTGTGTGTGGGGGGGTACATGGCCATTGTTCTTGCATTGCCAGGCCCAGGCAGGAGGCGGTCTGGTAGAAGAGTTGTGTTTAATACTCTGCCTGGTGACCCGACAAGGGGCACAGACACAGCAGGGAGCAGGGAGCCTGACCTCACCAGCACACTCTCCTTAGAGCAGAGCGGGGACACCTGAAGCTCAAGGTGTGGGGAGCCCCTAGGTCCTGGATCTTGCAGATATTTGACTTGAGGCTGCTATCAGTACAGAGAAGTCTGAGCTCTTATCACCATTAGGGGCCTCTGGGACCAGGCCCATCATTCTCATTCATTCCCCCTCTGTGTCAGTCAAGGCACCTGGTGGCTCATGAAATGACAGTGGAGTATTGAGAGCCTCTTGCTGTGGTCTCACCCATTGCCTCACCCACTGCGAAGACTTTGCGGAGCTGGTCCTCTAAGGACCCTGGGAAGAGGTCAGGGTCAGCGACATGGCCAAGGCCACCTTTTCCACACCACCCGCTGCAGGTGGCAGGAGTTCAGTTTGCACCCCCTCCCCCCCACGGGGATGGTTGAGGCCACCCTTACACAACAAACGCCTATTGAGCGCAGACAATAGACTGGATGTTCTAAGATAAGGGGATTCAACAGTGACAAGACGGAGCCACGGTCCTCAAGGAACCCTCGTCTCGTGGATAAAGTGGATAAACACAAAAGCAATAAGTAGGAAATGCAACTCTACTGAGCGTGGTAAAAATAATGTAGAAGGGAGCGGTATGGCCCAGAAAGGGGGACAGCTGCTGCATCAGACGCCCGGGATGGGGGGTTAAGAAGGCCCCTGCCGGGAGTGCACGAGGCTTGGGAGAGGAGAGAGGGCTGGGCCCGGGCCAGGTGCTCCCCCGGGAAGGCCCAGGGCCTGGCCCCGGGGAGAGGCCAGGGGGTGGTCTGCCAATAGCGAGGGGCTGTGTCTCTCAGGAAAGGTTCTCTCTGTGCAGCCGAGATTAACGGGGACAACATGTGGCCACACAGACTGGCAGGAACTTGTCCATTCCTAGGGATAAGCCACACATAGCAGCCAGACACAAATTAGCCCTTTAGAGATAGAAATGACCTTGAATCTAAGTCCGTCCCACTCAGTTGACTGGGGATTCAAGCAGGTCCCACGAGGTTTGGTAACTTCCTCAAGACCACATAGCCAGGTAGGAGCAGGGCCGGGACAGCCGCAGGGTTCTCTGAGCCCAGACCAATGTCCCTACCTCTGTTCTGCGTTGTCTCCATCGTCTGTGTCTGAAGGCCGGTGCAGTGCGGAAGGGTCCGTGTGTCCAGGCTCCGGGGTGCGGAGCTCTGCCTGGTCTGTCTGCCTCTGGAGCCTGTGCCCTCGGCCCCCGGGCACGGTGCCGCCTCCCTTGGCATTCCTGTGATGGCCTCGCCAGAGTGGGCGGGGAGATGGCGGCTCAGACGCCAGCCCCGGTCTGAGGACTTGCCAGCCCAGGGTATCTAAGAAGGCAGCGAGCGACTGATTCATGCCCAGGGGGAAGAGTGGCGAGCCCAGTGCCCAAGGGCCCCTGCTCAGCATGCGAGGCTTCGGAGCTGGGCCAGACCCCCACCCCCACCCCCACCCCCACGTGAGGAAGAAAGGAAGGAGCCCGGCATTTAAATGGATACTTTCATCACACAGCTCCAAGAGGTGAGAAAGCTGACTATACTTTTGGCAAAGTGTTACTTTTTCAAATTCCATTTTTGGACCGCGTTTAGGGGAGGGTTTCAAAGTAAGAGATGCCGAACATTTGGAAGTGCAAAGAAGCAGGAAAAAAATCCCCCCCGATCCCACTAACCAGAGGTACATTCTCTTCTGGTCTTTTATCTGTGAACTTTTCTTTTTTCCCCTCTAAAACTGAGATCATGCCGCAGAGTGGATGCAGGAAGGTGCTTTTCTCCCCACTTGACATTGTATCATAAGTGTTTCCTCTATGTTGCTTTCTTGCAAAAGATAATGTATCAGAGAGACATGCAGTGGATTATTCAGCCATTCCTGGAGCATTAGAAATTGAAGTCACTTTCTTTTTTTTCTTTTTTTTATGTTATATACACACTGAGATGAACATCTTTGTGAGCAAGTCTTGGTGCTCCTCTGTGATTATGCCTGTAAATTGCATCCTCTAAAAGGAATTATCAAGTCAAAGATGACCATTTGAAATCTCCTAAACTGTGTTGTTTGCAGATGGAAAGTACAGCTCCCAGTTACGAGTTAAACTATCCCATCCTGAAATCCTTTCTTCTTTTATACTTTCAGACACCTGAGCTCCCAGAACATTGTCACGCGTTCGTTCTTTAATTCACGTCATGGTCCCTACTTTCTCCCTGATGTGGTCTAGAATCTAGGTTTATAATACAGAAAGCTCTAGAATCTGCAGAGCTCAGAAGGGTTCTGAATATACTTTGGTCTAATTTTGTTCATTGGATGAGGGTTGAACACAGGCCTGGGGAGGCGGGCAGCTTGCTTAGGGTCACACAGTCCTGGCGGGATGGGATCAGGGCCCTGCGGGCACCCCCCCCCACCTCACCTCTGCCCTGGACCAGCAGCCCGAGGGTCTGAACAAGTGCAGATGGACTTCCAACCACTGTCACCTCTTTCCTTTTCCTTCACACCTGAAGTGTCGTTGGCTGAGCTGCCAGCCCTCCCGCCCCCCTGCACAGGAGGCTCTGGGTAGGAGGGTGTTCAGCTCCCATCATCTGAATCATGTTACTCCCACGCATGGAGCATGTTCTTTCTTTCTAGATCTTTCTATGGCATTCCGAGTGTGGTTTTATAACACCAGTGAGAACATAGTTTCTCATGTGATAACTACTTACACTTTTTTATTCCTTCATCCAACCAGGAGACATTTATTGAATACTCATTATGTGTTAAGTGCTGAGCTGAGTGTATAAAGCAAAAGTCTATCGGGGCCTGACCGTGCACCTGGCGTTACTCTAAGCCCTTTGCAGGCATTTGCTCACTTAATCGTCACAACACCCCTATGAGGCAGGTTACTATTATCACCCCCCCCCACTTTACAGAGGAAGAAACTGAGGCAGGGAACGATTAAGCCACTTGACCATGATTTTACAGGCTGGTAGATAACCGAGCCAGGAGGTAGGTTCCCGAGTCCGCCCTCTCCCACCTGGCTTCGGAGGAGCTGGACTGTAGACAACCGACCCAGCACAGGGCAGAAGTCCCCATGAGAGTGTGAGCTCCGGAGGGCAGGGGGGTTGTTCCTTGCCACCTCCCTGGGGTCTAGGACAGTATTGGGCACATGGTGGGCTCTCAGTCAACATCTGTTGACTGAATGAATGGACATAAGCAAGGTACCAATTTGGTTGTGTTGGAGCCCAGAGTGAGTGTGGGAGAGGAAGGAGAAGATCGGGCAAGGCGCGGACCTTCAAGGGCTTGGTGTGACCTGCCAGGGAGCTTGCATTTGTCCTACGACAGAGGGAAGGAGTGGCAGGCTCAGATTTGCATTTTAGAAAGAGAGCTCTGGTACAAATAGGACAGGGAGATGTGAGTGGGATGGGACAGAGCCTGAGGGAGGACAGGCTCATGAGGGTCCCCTTGAAAAGTCCAGGGTGGAACAAAGCCAGGGCCAGGGCAGATGCATCAAAGGGGGTGGATTCCAGAGGCTTCTATAGCTCCGCCCCCTGTCAGTCGTGGGCGGGGGTGAAGATGTCACCTGGGTTCTGGTTTGGGAGGCTGGGTGGACCTGTGGCAGGAATCTAGGTGGGCAGTGCATGTAGAAGAACAGGTTTTCGGTGTAAAGATGGGACGTACAGACGAGGTGGGGCTTCGGTGTCCACTGGATATTCACGGAGGCGGCAGGAAGCACGGAAGGCCAAGGCTAGAAGGGAGATTTGGGAGGAAGTGCCCTGGGGAGAGCGTGGGACAGACGAAAGAGAAGCCAAGGCCAAAAGCCAGGGAAACGCCAGTTGGGCAGAGGGTAGGGGTGAGGCTGGACGGTCAGGAGGAAGGTGGCGAGCTGGGGGAGCTGTCGGAGGAGTGTAGGGAGGCCGTGGGGGTAGGAAGATGTTGGGAGAAAGAAATCGTTGGACATCTTATTTTTTTTTAATATGTTTTTATTGATTTGAGAGAGACAAAGGGAGAGGGAGAGAGATGGAAACATCAATGAGGAGAGAAAGTCATCGATCGGCTGCCTCATGTGCGCCCCCTACTGGGGGTGGAGCCCGTGCCCTGACTGAGAATCGTCGAACCCATGACCTCCTGGTTCCTGGGTCGATGCTCAACCACTGAGCCACACTGGCCGGGCTCGTTGGAGATCATGAGAAGGTTTCAGTGGGGCAGGGGGAAGGCGAAGACAGGCCGCAGTGGGAGGAGATGACCCTGCGACAGTGAGTGAGGCCAGTTTATCCCAAGGTCATCAGTTTAGGGTGAAGAGACAGGACAATCCCCGGGCGAGAAGGAAGCAAGCTGGAACCGGATTCCCAGCCTTGGTCACCCTCTGGACAAACCCAGGTATGTGCAGGCCCCACCCAGAGGG
This sequence comes from Miniopterus natalensis, assembly GCF_054644295.1. NCBI lineage: Eukaryota > Metazoa > Chordata > Mammalia > Chiroptera > Miniopteridae > Miniopterus > Miniopterus natalensis. The sequence continues at coordinate 3,670,173 of NC_142088.1, read as the reverse complement.
TTCTGTTTAACTGACCTGGTGCGAGGCCCTTCAGCTGCACAGTCAAGGCCGAGGGCCATTGGCAGGGAGTGTCTCTGTGGTGGTTGTTGTGTTGTTTGTTTTTAAGATGGAAAAGCGTTAAGTTTGTTTATAGGATGAGGGGACGGGGGGGGGAACAATCCAGGAGGGGCTTGGTGGCTTTGGGTGCTGTCTCAGTGCTGCGAGTGAACCCTGTCCCAGAAGCAGAGGAAGGCGGGGGCAGACGTAGATGCATCTGCGGGTGGCCTGGGCACATTTGCTGTTTGTGGGCACAAAAGTGAGGGATTTATTTTCTGATCATTTCTGGAAGTGAGCTGCTCTGCAGAGAATGGAGAGGTGAGGCAGGGGTGCAGGAGCAGCGGGGAAAATGCAGGCTTGGGAATGACAGCCATTGGAGAAGGCAGACGGATGTTTGGAAGACCTTGGCCACCACGCTGGCTGGGAGCTGTGGGTTTGTCCCGGTGCTACGCTGCCTGGCAGGGGATTTCTCTGGCAAGGTCACCCACCCTGTCAAGAGAGAGGAATCTGATTGGAGGTTTTCAGGGAGGCGTGGGCTGGAGGTCCAGGGAGAGGAGTCAAGGGTGTGGACTCTGTGTGCGATGGAGGCTGAGTGTGAGGAAGTGGGGAGGGAGCAGGATGGGTCAGGATGGGGACTGGGGCTTGTGAGAGTGGAGGGAAGGAGATTGTGGTCTGAGGAGGTGGAGTGAGACACTGAGGTCAAGGTCTGGGTTGCACCTGTTTCAAGGGCTGTAGCTACAATGGGCAGAGATGGGAGGGGATGCTGATCCAGGCACACAGTAAGGAGGACTCCTGCCAAGTCCCCAGGAGTCGGCAGGAAATAAGAAGAGAGGCAGGTGGTGACTAACTTAGAGAGTCTTTGCAAGTGAAGAATTGGAGGCTTTGACTTAGGCAGTGAGGGGCCACTCAAAGATTTTCAGTACAGGAGAGGCACATCCTGGGGAGAGGAACCTGGACATTTTTTGCAGTGTGGCCACAAACCAGAACTTGAAACTGTAGATTTGAGAGATTAAACAGGTCTGCCATGAGGAGAAGGACCTCCAGGTGGGAAGGGATTTGTAGTCTGACAGGTTCAGCAACTAGTCAAGGCCCTGGTCCTCTCTACCACACCTCAACCAGGTGGTCATCAAGACATATTTGAGTTTACAATAAAAAATACCTAGACTAGGGTGAGACCCATACTTCTGTCCCACCAGGAACCTGTTCTGATGCTCCAGTCCACACACATCTCCAATGACCCTTTAAATGGTCATCGGAAACTCCTGTGAGCAGGGGACCAGCACCCATGGCTGGAACCCAGCTACTCCTTCTGTGCTACTTCCAACAGTGGTCTGGGTAGCTGTCACAAGGGGGCCCCAGGGGATGCTGGAAAGAATTTAGGTTCTGGCCTAAGCATTTCAGAGTCTAGCACAGAACCTTGGGCTTATATAACTCAAAGTATGTACTACACATGGTGGCTATGAGTTCAAGCAGACATGAGCGAGAATCTCAGCTCCACCACTAACTTGCTGATGAATTACTTCATTTCTCAGGTTCTCAATTGCTCTGCCTGTAAAATGTAGATACTAATAAGACTCCCTTTGAGGTATTATGAGGACTGAGCGAGGCAATGCAATTCATGTTGCGCTTAGCACAATGTCTTGCACGTGGTAGCTGATAGATATGAGCTGTTGTTTTACATTAGCAGATATTCAGTGGGTACCACCATGGGCTGAACTGACTCCCTTCCAAATGCAAGTATTGAAGCCCTAACCCCCAACGTGATTGTACTTGGAGATAGGGTGTTTGGGAGATAATCAAGATTAAATGTGTTCCTGAGGATGGTGTCCTAACCCTATAGGGTTGGTGGCCTTATAGGAGAGAAAGAAAGATCTCTTTCTCGCTCGCCCCTTGTGCAGGTAGTGAAGAAAGGTCACCTGAGGACATGTGAGAGGCGGCATCTGCGAGCCAGGAAGGGGGTCCTCACTGGAACCTGGCCACGCTGGCTCGCTGATCTTGGGCTTCCAGCCTCCGGAACTGTGAGAAATCAATGCGTGCCGTTGAAGCCCCCAGCCTGTGCTGTTTTGTTATGGTGACTGCTGACTGAGTACCTACTACATGGCAGGGCGGCTAGAGGCTGCAGCCTCCAGGGATGAATAGGACGGATGTGGGCTCAGGGAGGGGCACACAAAACAATGCGGGGCACACAAAACCATGCAGGTCCTGATAGGAAAGGGCCCTGAGTGAAGGGCAGGCTGGGGGCTCGCAGAGGAGGGGCGTGCTCAGCAGGAGTGGAGTCAGAAAAAGACTGTGTGGGAGCCTGTGAAGCAGGAACAGTGTGTGTGTGGGGGGGGGGGGGCAGAGCTGGCAGGGGAGGGGCATCACAGAGGTGACTTTCACGTGGCTTTGAGAGTGATCAATGGGGGTGGATAGTTAGGAAAACCCTGGGCTTTCTGAGACCCAGGGCAGCCATGCAGGGGGACCAGATCAGGAGACGACACCGGGCAGAGGTTCCAGCGGGAAGGAGGCCGGGGCCGGCGGGGCGGGGGTGTTTCTTGTCTGGGCGCATCCGTCAGGAGCACTGCTGATGGCACCGAGGAAGAGGCACAGAACATGAAGCTGGAAAGGAGCTGACACGTCATCACCGCGGAACGTGCGTGGCTGTTGGCAGAAAATGCATTTAGGAAATGCAGTCACAGGCCCTGCCGAGGAAGGGCTGTCATGATTCAGGCTTGGGACGCGCTCGGGACCGGGACAGAGGCTGGCGGCCTCACCGGGCCTGGGCAGTGGCCGCCCCAGCACCGTCGGCAGCAGCCGGGCAGGCTGACCACTGCTGGCCGACGGACGGCTCGATGGCTCCGCTCAGGGCCAGAGAGTTGCTGTCTCCACAGTTTGGCAAACCTGACCCTGTGGGCAGAGAACCATCAGGGGGTGGTTGCTATGGCAGCTTGGTTACCTTGTAGATGCTGGCCTTGGGGCAATGGGACTGGGCGTCTGGGCAAGCAGGAAAAACTTACTTTTCCCTGTGCTAGTTAGATTGCCACTACTCACCAAGCACTGTTCAAAATCTGTGATTTCCTGAGATGAAATTTTTCCCATAGCTGGAATCAATATCTCCCATTGGTTTCCTGATTTATTTTTTACTTACCATTGTATTATTATGAATAGTTTCCCATGACCTTAATGACCTTGGCGAAAGACCCACGGTATTTTTGTGGATGTGATTCTCCCTCAGTCGATTCTCTCCAAAGTCAAATTCATTCTCTATGTTGCTGTTCACGGGTCTGATTTTTGGGCATCCTCAGTGAAAGGACAGAGCGGCTCGCTGCCAGGCCTTTGGTCTTCACCGGGCGTCCTTGAGCACAATTAAAACTCTGTTGGCCTTTGGACCTCTTGGGAAATCACCTCCATCCCTGTTGGCATTGTTGCCATGGGAACATGAGACTTGGGGCTCTACAGAGCATCATACCCGAACTCTTGGATGGGGCTGGAGTTCAAGGCTCCCCCTGGTGGCGGGAATCACCAGGCTCAGAGCCTGACCCAGTTGGGTAATTTTTAATCACAGGTAAAGAGCACTGTATAGAATCTTGCCCTCTTTCGGAGCTGGGCTGATACGCCACGGGAGTGTCACTGATGCTGGGTGCAGGTTGGAGCCACCCAGGCTCTGCCCTCCACACCCATCTGGAAGGCCACCTCCGACACCTGCCTTGTTGTGGGGTTCACTTTGCACAGGGCCTGATCCATAACCTCACAGAGATGCAAACTGAGATTCAGATGCTACATATTTGTGACAGAGCTGGGATTCAGACCCCGGCCTCACCTGGTTTACAGCTCAGAAACAGTTACTAGAGCCGTGAGGGGAAGAGGGTGGGTGGGGCTGTGAACTGAGACCTCTCCTGCCTGCTTGTCAGGATGCTCCATGTCCCAAGAGACCTCAGGCTCAGGCACTGTTGAACCAACTTGGAACTGAATTTGTGTCTGCAGGGGTCCAGGGGAGGATCTGGAAAGGCCAACTCGAAGATGCCAGGAGCAGAAGTGGAACCGAGACTCCGTGTGAGGAGAAGGCAGGCGGGTTGCCTGCAAGTGAGCTCATTTCTTCAACACCGAGGTTTTGTCTCTTGGTCCCAGAGCTTCTAGAGACAGCCAAGTGCCTGTGACCTGGTGCCTGCCAGACCACCCTGATGCTGCTCCCTGCCCTGAATTCCTAGAGATTTTCCAAGTCCCCTGCCAGTGCTGGGGACAGGCCAGGGCTGGCAGGGCAGTTGGGTGAAGTGCCCCAGTCTGGAATGGACCCACATGAGCCCTCACCCTACTTTTCCCCTGTCAGCTGCTTTCCAACCCTCTCCCCTATGTGTGGGGTTGACCAGATGTTCTAAGGAGCTCTGTGGCTCAAGCCTATGGGATCTTTCTGGAGCCCCATGGCTGCATGTGATTCAAGAGGACAGCCTGGGAGCAGGTCACTTCTAACCAAGGTGGTATTTCCCTTGTGTGATAGCAAAAGATTGGGCAACTAGAATGGTGCTGAGATGCTGACTTTGGGTGACTCTTACATCCTGGCCTTGAACTGCACGTGGGCCCCCAGGTCGCCTCTCACCTACAGTGTTCCACCCACGGTGCTGCCTCCATCCAGTAGCACTGAGGATGGCAGGGATAGTGGCAGGTGTTTCTTGCCCTCGACACGCCTGCCAACAGCACTTGGGCAGGCCCTCCACCCCCTCCGGAGACCCCTGTCCAGGTGTCAGGCAGCAGCATCTCGTTCAATGGCTCTCGAGACCACTGCTCTACACTGCCCATGGACTCCTCCAGTCAGCTGACAGTGAGCTCTCCAGGCTGATCTTAATCATGCCCGGGGGAAAGGACAGTCCTTGAGAATGGGACTGCTTTCCTGTTCGCAAGGCAGGGGCATGGTCATCAGTGAAAGAGAGCGCCATACAGCAATGAGGTGATTATGGTCCCCATAATTCAAGAGGAGCTGGTTAGAAGATGCCGGATGGCTCAGGCAGTTGGGTTGGGAAGGAAGTGAAGATGGGATGGGCCTTACAAATCAGGGAAACTTGTGTGTCATGGATGTGTCGAGCATATGTCATGTGTGTGTCAAAGGGAAATCACACCGGAGTCCAATGGCAAGGACAGGCCCACTGGCACCCCGACACTGCTGAGAGGTAGGGCTCAGTGGGAACGGAGGCATGAAAGAGGGGGAGTGGGAAGCTGGAAAGTGAGGGGGGTGATGGTTATTGGTAAAGAGTGGTGGAGGGGCTCTAGGGATGAGCTGGCCAAGGCACTAAGGGGCCAGGATTTCGGATGGAGCCTTCTGATGGACCCTTGAGTGACCTGAGGCTTTGAGGCTGGGAGTAGGGTGGTGCAGGTCAGCAGGGAGGGAGGGTGTGATGGGGGTGTCAACGTTGGGTGGAGCTGAGGTGGGGGTGAGGGAAGGAGAGGCCTCCACCAGGGCTGCTGGGGAGTTGGCAGAGCCAGGGCCCAGCAGGCTTTGGGAAGGCCAGCCTTTACCCCCACCGTGTATTCTGCCCACTCGGCCTGCCCAGGGGGCCCCAATACAGGGTTGCTGAAGTTTTGGGAGTTTAGTCCTTGGGTTCAGTGGGAGGAGACGGGGAGGAGGCTTGAGGGGAACCAGCTTTGGGGTGGGGGTGAGGACAGGAATTCTCTGGACTCGAGTTTCCAAAAGGAACTTCACCTGAGGCCCAGAAGTGGGCAGAGCAGGGAGGGGCACTCGCTCTGGGCCTCAGAATCAAAATGGGTCAGTCCAACGGGATGAGAGCACTTTGCTTGCTCGGAATCACCTGCCGTGGGTGCTGCTGCAGGCTGCAGGTGCTGGGGGCTCCCTGGCACACGTGAGCTCCTTATGGGGCTACCTTCCTGAAGGTAGAGGCCTGGCTCAGGCCCTGGAGGGGATTCTGGGTGTGGGATTAAGGGGCTCCCTTGTGCAATAGGTCAGCACCTCACCCTTCACTCTGGTGGGTCTGACCAAAGGACGGAGGGCTCCCAGTTCGGGGCCCAAGGAGTGGACATCTACTTTAGAGCCCTCAACTCTGCTGGCCCTGGATGGTGGCCCCTGGTGGGCACCTTCCCTTTGAGCTGTGGGCAAAGGCAGCCATGCCTGGCCACCTCTGAGTCTGCTGAGATGTAGAACTCAGGAAGGAGCATCATTGTTGGCCAGGTGGCCAGCATGCCCCTGGGGACGTGTGGGTTTCCTGAGTCTTCTGGAAAGACCCATGGGTAAAAACCCAGCCAGCATGTATGTTGCCATGGTGAATGGGTCACTCCAGGTCCTTCACACTCACCAGCCCCTGAGGATGAGTGTAAAGGTGTCACAGAGCTGCTGCCTGGGCCCTTGGAGCCCTCAGGTGGTGTCCCCCAGGTCCTCTCAGTACTCAGGGCTGTGTAGCGACTCAGTGACCGTGAGTCTCCAGTTGGGGGAGGAGGGCTTGACTGTACCCCTCCCCGTTGATTTTGCTCAGCCCTGGGAGGGCTTAGACCCGGTTGAGAAGCTCTGCCCTGGGAGTCGCTGTCCCTTGGGCATGTTGGGGGTAGAGGGACAGGGAGCTGAAAAGCTCTGGGGCAGGGAAGAAGGCTGAGGGATCCGTCCAGGGCGTGGCCACCCCACGTGGGCATAGGGACAGGCCTCTGAATGGCCACTGCTTTGGCGTGGCCTCGCCTGCCCGGTCCTGCTCCTTCAGAGGCCAGCTATAAGCCTCCTGACACCAAAGGAGCTGCCAATCCCCCCAGGACATCGGCTGGCATTGGACCCCCTAGGGACTGCGACCATGGGAGGAAAGCAAGGGCGGGCGGTGGGCGGAGGAGGCCCGGGCCTGGCGGGTGGGGTGGGAAGGTGGAGGCCCGGCTCCCGCTCGGTCCCTGCAATGAGGAAGTTCTCTCAGCTCGTTTCCTTTCCCTCGCAAAGCGCCTGAAACAGGAAGTCGTCGGTCAGTGAGCCGGTGGCAGCAGCTGGGGCCACAGAGAGGGGACAGGCAGGGGTGGCAGTGCAGGGGCCTCGGCTCCCCTTGGTGGCGTGTCGGTCCGGGGTGGCCGCCGGCCCGGCCCAGGAGGCCCTCGCCCGCCATGGTCCCCTGCTGGAACCATGGCAACATCACCCGCGCCAAGGCCGAGGAGCTGCTCTCCAGGACCGGCAAGGACGGCAGCTTCCTTGTGCGCGCCAGCGAGTCCATCTCCCGGGCCTACGCGCTCTGCGTGCTGTGAGTACCGCGCCGCCCCGCTGCCCTCCCCGGGCCTGCCCCTGCCCGGGCACGGAGGTGCAGACGCCCCACTCAGGGGGGAAACCAGCTCTGGGCCCAGCTGGCGGCCCGGGGCTCAGCCGGGGGCCCGGCGCCGAGTCGGGGTCCCTGTGGCGTGGCATGGAGCGGCCTGGCTTGCATGCTGCCCAGGTTTGTCGGGGGCCCAGGCCAGGCCCATGGTGGATCAGCTGGCCCTGGAGTTTAGGTTTGGCAGCTCTGGCACCCTCCAGAGCCGCCCCGAGGCCTGGGCACACAGCGCAGCTGCCCAGGAGCCTTGCTGCCGGGCATCCTCAAGGTTCCAGGGCCAGGAGAGGGGCTGCAGGCACTTTGAGGCTGGTGGAAGCTCAGGGCTCCATGGGGGTGGGTGTGTCCGGGAGCAGCTCGGTGGCTCAGGGCCTGCTCAGAGCTGCACAGTGTGCAAACGCTTATGGCAAATAGATGGGGCGAGGGGGGACCCTCCTGTGCCCAGGCTCAGGCCCTTGGGGAAAGCCATTATCGGGGGAGCCATGAGTATGGGTCTTGAGAGGTCTTGAGAGGACTTTCAGTTCACCCAGAAGTGGCATTTGGGGCCCTGAGCACAGAGGAAGTCACCATCTCAGGTTGTGAGAGCCTCTGTTTTCCCTGCCTCGGCTCGGCCACGTCCCCGCCCGCTTGGGCTTCTCTGCAGCTGTAACCTCTCCTGCTCCCCGGCTCTGCATGATGCTGAGTGTGCCAGTTGTCCTAACAACTGAGGAACCAGCCACTGCTGAAAGTTCCCTTAAAAAAAACCCTTCTTGACCCATATCTACAGGAGGTTCTAGCCCCCGCAGCCCTGTGGTCCAACCGTCCAGCTGGGGCCTCGGGCAGTGCCAGGGCCGGGCGCGTGAAGGGTGTGTCCACAGGCACCACTCAGGAGTGGCCCGGGGCTTGCAGAGAGGTCCCTCTGAGCTGGCAGGTCCCTGCCCCTCTCCAAGCAGGAGCAACAGTGGTGAGCATTGAGTCTAGGCACTTGTGTGTTATCCAGTTTCATCCTCACAAAAACCTGAACTGGGGGCTCTGTTCTCACTCCTCTTTGCAGAAGGAGAAACTAAGGCTCAGACAGGTTAAACAAGTGGCCATAGTCAAAGCCAAGGCCATCTGCCCCCAGCGGCTGCCCCAGACAACCAGACTCCTGCCCCTTGAGCGGGGTGTGAAGATAGGTTCCAGGTGACAGCAAGAGGCCAGAGTGTTTACAAGGGACAGCTGGGAGTACTTAGAAAGTAACCCAGGCTCACAGCTGGCCCAGCGCCTGAGCTCTCACTGTGGCAGCAGCCGCCCCACCTCCCAAAGCCAACTTCCTTTGCCCCCCCCACTCACACGCCGGGGAAGGGACTCAGGCCCAGACTGCAGACACAGCCCCTGTGGGGACCCGCCAACCGGGCCTTGGAACCGGAAAGGAGATTCTGATGGGACTTCACTGGGCCTATGTGGATTTGTCCCCTGCCCTGCAGGACTGTGGCCAGGGCTGATTCCTTAGGGTCCGCGTATGTGAGCCTCCTGCGGAGAAAGGGCTCCAGCTCCCTAGTCTGCATAGCAGCCTCTGATGGGCCCTGCGCTTGTGTTCAGGCTGCAGATGTGGAGCGAGGGTCTCTCACTCCAGACTGGGCATGTCATGCCAGCCAGGCTGGGACCAGAAGCCTTGGGAACCTTTGCAGGTGAGCAGATGGAGCTTGGAGAGCTTGAGGCCTTTGTCTGCACTGCCCTGCTGGCCGGTGGCAAACTGGGACCCAGGTTTCCCATATTCATTCTTCCACCTCCCCTCGCATCCCCTCACCCGCACCGCCTGCGCTGAGTTACTCTCAGACCTGTGGCAGGTGTTGGGGTCTGCACCTTAGGGAGGGGCCCATGGTACCCTGCCCACAGAAGTCTACCACCCTCTTAGCCCAGGCTTGGACTTCTCAGCCTTCATCCCCAAGGCCCCAGATGCCAGTCTGGAGCCCTCCTTCCAGGCCCAGGGCTCCCCTGTCTCTTCTGTGGGGGAAGCTACGCTTCCTGCCAGGTCAGGAGCCGCTGTCGGCTGGATACCATGGACCACCAAACTTCCCCCAAACCGGGAGACCTCATTTTGCCTCTATCCTTAATTTTGACAATTAAAGAGATTGAAAAACTAACTAAATAAAAGACACCTCCCAACAGCTCGTTTCATGAGAGAAGGCCTCCTTGAACACCAAAGAGGCAGAAAGAACATACTCTTTAAAATAAAAATGGAAAAGCCAGTCCTTTAAATCAAATAGATTTAACTTCCTGAGAAACAATCCGCCGCCCTCAGTTTTCTCTGTTCCCTGTGCGCTGGTGAAAACCTGGCCCGCGCTGTCCTGGGCCCCCGGCCTGGTGCTGGGAACCCTGACGAGGGAGGAGCAGCTGGGCTTTCCTCAGGTTCAGAGGTGGCAGAAGTGATGGCTTCACCCCTCTGCTGTCTCTGGAAGTCAGCGAGGGTGCAGGGCCCTGTGAGGTGCAGGTGTGAGGTCAGGGCCCCCTAATAACCCTGCTCTGAAAGCGCGCCGGGCTGCTGAGGGAAGCCACAGAGATGCTCTAGAAATGTCCACGTGGAAAAGACCTTACAGCCAGGTGCCCACACCTCGTCCTGCCTGGGCCCCGGGGCGGGCCAGAGCTGCTTCTGGTGCCCTCTGGTGTGCTGGCAGGGGGTCCAGCTGCTGGTTCAGGTGCTGTGTTCCAGCTCCAGGAACTGAGTGTAGCTTCCTCAGAGGCGGCCTTCGTGAGACAAGAGGACAGGATTTGACTATTTAAATGGAACTGGGTGGGGGGTCAGGGGGACACCAAAGAAAAGTCTGTAGTTCAGTGCTGCTCATGTGACCTGAGGGTCACATTCACCCCAGGCCTAGCAAACCTGCACTTCCTCTGGGGAGGTCAGCTTTGCCACCGGCCATTGGGCAGGAAAGCCCCAATCTCTCCTTAGCAACTCAGAAAGTTCTGCTTTGGGGGGGCCCTGGAGGCCTATCTCGGGGTGTAGAAGAGCTGGAGGGGGAAGACCTCAGGCAGCTGACCACATGGTTTGGGTCCAACTCTGCTGTCTGTGGCAGGGGGTTGAGAACGAGGGGGACATTGGGCTCTCCCGGGTCAGGTCTATGTCAGCCTTCCCTGGCATCACTCAAAACTGCCAGCAGAGCTGGCCCTGCTCCAGGGAGTCTACAGGGCACTTGGGGGCTGCCCAGCCTGTCCTGGATGGAGGATGCTAAGAGGCCATCAAGGTCGTGCCCTCCTCTCCCACCAGGACTGATCTTCCACACAGGGCCCAGGGCCCCTGTAGGTTGTATTGTGCGGCAGAGAAGAGACATGCCTTTGGGAACGGGGGGATCCATCAACGCCAGGGACACGGGAAGGCCAGGGACAGCCTCCCCTTGCCTGGGCTGCACAGGCAGAATGAGAGCAATGGCCTGGCATTGCTGGGGCCACAACCTGCCCTCCCTGTGGGAACATCCTGGGCCCCAGAGAGCTTACTGGGACGGGCTTCATCAGCCACCATCCCATGTGGAGCTGCCCAGTTGGGTGGAGTTCCCACCAAACCACACAGAGAGTTGGCTCCCCTGGGGGAAGGGCATGTACGTGCTGCCCTCGGCTCAGAAGCCAAAGCCTGGTCCAGCAGCTGGGGCAGGGAAACGGTCTGTTCCCCTCAGCACATAGCTTGCCCAGGAACAGGCGGTCTCCTTCCTGGGGACAGGGTGCCAGGCAGCCTGGGCTTGGTGGCCTTATGAGCAGAGCCAGAAAGATGAAGAAGCACCAGAAGGACACTTAGTCACTAAGGTGCCCTCAGAGAAGGCATTGCACCTGTTTTGGGAAGACAGTGTGACAGTCCCCTTGAGGGGGAGCAGGCCCCAAGTCTGGCTCTGCTAACAAAAGGTGGCTGCTAACCCGTTCCGCCTAAAATAACAGCAGAAGGCTCATGAAGAGCGTATGCGCTCCAAGCCCTGCTCTGGGCTCCTTTCGCGTATCCCCTCACTCTGTCCGCAGTGGCTTTTGGACCAAGTGCTGTTATTGTTCCCATTTTACAGAAGCGGAAACTGATGCCCAGGGAGGTTCGGTGATGAGCCATGCTTACAGGACTAATAGATGACAGGGCCAGGACTTGAACTCATGCTGTTCTTGGGAGGGGGAAAGAGGGAAGAGACAGCAAGCCTGGGTATGAGTGAGGTTGGGGGAGGCCTGGAGGGGAGACCCCGGGTGAAAGAACCACAGAGAGAGACCTGGAGGGCGGCAGGGTCCAGGAGAGGTGCGAAGCCGTTTCCTGTGGTGCGATAGAATCCTCTTTCCTCCGGCCCCTTTCAAAGATTCAGTAAAGCTGACACTGCTCATTAATTACTTTTGTGCAAACGCAAAGAAAAATACTGTTTTTTGTATCTGGTATTGACAGAAAGCAGAGGAAATGCTGGCACAGACGGTGGCCAGTAGCAGAGCCAGAGGGCCACGGGCTCCTGAAGTCTGGTTTGCCTAAGAGTCTGTCCAGGGACAACTCCCCTGAGTTTCCTTTCTGTGCGCAAGCCCAGGAGGGAGCGGAGGCTGCGGAGGCCTGCGGACTCCTGGGCCAGTCTCCTGGGGCTCGAACCCAGGCTTGGTGATGAGATGTGCTCCTCCCAGCCGGGCCTGCCTCCCCGCCCTGCCGACGGAGGCCTGCTCTCTCCCTGATTCATGCCACGCGGCACGGTCCCTATGAGGAAGCCCTCTGTGGTTGCCTAGATCTGGTGTGAGGTCTAGACTTTGTGAGATGCCAGCCTCCCTGTGCCCTCCCGGCATCCTCACTGGTGAAATACCTACTCATCCGGTTATTATTATTATTTTTTACTAAAGTATAAGTCACATCCCATAAAATCACCCTTTGCACAGTGTGCGATTCCGTGGTGTGCAGTCATTCATAAGGTTGTGACCCACCACCACAACCTAATTCCAGGACATTTTCTTCATGTCATCCCCCAGAGAAACCCTGTACCCATCAGCAGTCACTCCCTCCTCCCAGCCCCTGGAAACCACCAGTCTAGTTTCTGTCTCTAGCCATTTGCCTCTTCTGGGTAGTTCATGGAAATAGAGTCATACATTATGCGGCCTTTTGTGTCTGGCTTTCTTTCACTTAGCATAATGCTTTCAAGGTTCATCACGTGGCGCCACGAGGCCTTCCTTTCTGTGGCTAAATAATGGCCCTTTGTGTGGATGGACCACATTTAGTTTTCCTGTTCATCAGCTGAGGGACATCGGGTTGTTTCTACTTTGTGGCTACTGTGACTGAAGCTGCAACGAACATTCACGAACATGTTTTTGTGTGGACGTTTGATTTCTCTTGTCTTTGGCGGAACTGCTGGGTCATATGGGAATTCTACGTTTCCCATAATTCTAAGCAGCGAGTCACGTCAGCTTCCTGGAGGCCCGAGGGGCCTCTGGGAGACACCGAGCTGTCTATGGGACCTGCTCAGAGGCAGTGCACAAAGACATGAGGCAGAGAGGGGACTCGAGTGACCCATGGGTGGCCAGTGGCTGCTGGGGCTGGGGTTGAGCCTGGAAGCCTCAGGGAGAAAGGGGTCCGGGGCGCGGATGCCAGGACTAACTACCGGATGAAACCACATAGAGCGAAGATTAAGCCGAGCCGAGGCGGAGGCCACCCTCAGAGGGACGGGTTCCGACCCAGGAGGGAGGTGCTGAGGACTGAAGTCCTGGGCTCCCAGGAAGCCAGGAGTGTGGCACCTGGGAGGCGGGATTGGAGCTGGTGGCCGCAGGCCCGGCCCGGGGGAGGTGGCGAGAACAGGCCTCGGGGACCAGGCCCTTCCTCCCCTGTCCATTAGTTAGAAAAGCATTGTATTCCCCAGTACCGGGGCCCAGACGGTTTGGGTTCAATTACTTATTACCAATAACACCTCTTGTGGGGTTGAATGCTGACTCTGGGGCCCCAGGTGTCACCCTCCTAACCAGTCTTCCTTCTCTCACGCTGCTCGGTCTTCACAGTGGATTTTTCCAGTTTCGAAGACACGATGGTCTCTTAAATCTCACCGAGCTCGCAAATCAGGTTTCTCCTCCAGATTGTCTGTCTGTCTTTCTTTTTGCAGTGATTCTATGCAACGTAGAGGTAACACCTTTGAGTCCTTAAAAAAAATGGTGCCCCTTGCTTCTACTATTTGCTGGGCCTCTTGCACTGGAGTGAAACTTCCGGAGCCGCTGAGGGTTGATCTGGGAATGTCCCTTCCAGGGGAAGCATCTGCCTGCCTCTTCTCCTCCTGCTTGCAGGGTGGGGGCACCTGCTGTCACCAGGCTGTCACGTGGGAAATGTGCGCTAAGCCCCGCTTCCTTGGAGAACGGAGCGATCTCATTTAGTAGCAGGACTACACACCTCTGACCCATCGCCATCCCAACCTGGGTGTCCAACGGGAGTCCTCCCAACACGGTTACCCTGAGATGGGACCCAGGCGCTGGGAGGATTAGCAGCTGAGGACCAGCATCAGCACCCTCAATTGTTCCTAAATCACCCCAGGGAGCTAGGCAAGGGCTGGACAGGACCATGGCCCCCAGGCAGCAATGGGAATGTCGTCTGGATTATGTCCTAGAGCAGTGGTTGTAAAAGACAATTTAGTTGTGGGGTCTTCACTCTAAACATTTTCCATGTAAGGCTGTGTATGTATACATATGGATTCACTGTGTATCTGTATCTGTACATGCACATGTATGTATACGTATCTGTGTGTGTTCTCTGTGTACAGCTATGTACGTGTGCGTGCGTCTAGGACCAGACTGAAGGGCAGCTGCTGGTGGGAGAGGCTGGGGAGTGCCCGCCTCCACCTCCCTGCACAGCCCCCAGCACCCCCAGGTATGCAGTTTGGAGTGATTGCTCCCTGGTGGGTTGCGTGCAGCCGGTTCCCTTAGAAGATCTCTCCGGATTCAGCCCCAGGCACAGGCGCCTCTGCCCCAGGCACAGGAGGGGCTGAGCCGCGTCTGTCAAGGGCGAAGTGTCCTCTCTCCCTATTGTGCTTGCCTTTGGATTCTGATCTCTCTGAGTCATGCGGAGCAGCTCCTTTGTTTCAGTGTTTCTAGAACGTCTTTGAAAGAGTCATAAAAGGCCTTCCTGTTCTGCGTGACTGTCTCAGTCCCTCCCCTGTGACCCTGTGTTCTGTCTTTCTGTCCCCAAGCTGATGTTTTGGCCCTGCTCAACCTCCTCCACAAATCAGCTGCCCTCAGCCAAACGAGGGACCCGAGGGACCCGTCGTGCCCTGCCCTCATTTGCATAGTGACAGGAAGAAGCGTCACTAGGACTAGCGGTGCAAGATGAGAGCACAGCAGGGTTCGAGCTCTTTGGCATTTGTCTGGCAGGCTCTGCCTCGGAGTGGGCCTCGGGGAGCTGGGCTGGGTGCAGGGCTGGGCCTCTGTTTCCTGGGACCACTCCAGGGGGTGAGGTGGCAGTGGACTGGAGAGTCACCTTGTCATCTGCTAGAAGCCAAATGTGATGTCATTTGAGCTCTGAATACAGGACGGGGAACAGAAAGATGGGAATTAAACAGATGAGAGGGAGAGGAAAGAAGAAACTTTTCTAACGAGAAATGAAGAGACGCGTGGGAGTGAAATGACCCTCAACACTCTCCCAAATTTCCTTTAGGCGTCCATCGAGTCAAAGCCGTTAGAGACTGTACAATTGCCCACAAAAGACTGTAAAACTTCTACACAGCTTAACAAACAACCCCCCAAAGAAGTTAATAAACACTGTTAAAAATACATAATTCCAAACGATACTGTAGTATGTATTCGTCTTACAGATAAAAAAAGCAGAAGATACGAAAAGAGTGAGCCCAAAGCATAAGAAGGAATTCACAGAACAAGAGACAGAAATAGCGAAACATGCGAGACCTTGTTCAACCTTTTTCATAAAGCCAGCTCTCGTTTTTCGCTCACCTCAGATTTGCAAAGATTGAAAGGTCTGATAGCAGCCCGTTGGCAGGGTGTGGGGAAATAGACACTTTCATATCCGGTTAGCAGAGCAAAAAGTGACACCACCTCATGGGGAGGGGATTGCTAGTCTCCATCCGAATAGAGCCCTGTCCTTCCGCCCAGCTGTTCTCGTTCTAGTGACTGGTCCACCATCACCAGTAACCTCAACAGGGGAGTGTCTCACGTTGTCAGAAAGGGGTGGGGGTGGCTTTTCTAAATGCTTTTCATACATTAATTCACTTCGTCTACACAACAGCAGGGTAGATGTAATGTTATTGGTGACCCCAGTTTACTGAAGGGGAAATTAAACTCTGAACTCACCAGTTGTAGGCAAGGTGTAGGAACACAGATGTTCATGGCGGCATTATTTATAATAGTAAAAAGCTAAAAAATAACCACCTGTCCATCATCATAGTCTAGACAAGTAAATGACTATACAACCACAAGGCGGAACATAACTTGGGAAGACCTCTAAGATACATACATATACATCTATCTATCTATCTATCTATCTATCTATCTATCTATCATCATCTATCTATATATATATATATTTTTTGGTGAAAAGAGTACATTTCTGGCCCTGGCTGGTGTGGCTCAATTGGTTGAAGTGTTGTCCCATGCACCAAAATGTTGCAGGTTCAATTCTCAGTCAGGGCACATAACTGGGTTGCCAGTTCGATTCCTGGTCTGGGTGCATATGGAAGGCGGCTGACTGATGTTTCTCTCTCTCTCTCTCTCTCTCTCCCCCTCCCTTCCCCTCTCTAAAATTAGTAAAACATATCTTTGGGTGAGTATTTAAAAAAAAAAAAAAAGCACGTTTCTGAACAACAAATAGAGCATGATATCATTTGCACATCAAAGGCATGCATCTATCAGTTTCTGTGCATGTTTAGAAGCTCTGGAATGATTTACAAAAAGGAGCAGTAAATTTAAGAAGCTGGGCTCACAGGAGAAAGGGAAGGAGACATTTGTTCTTTATATCTTCCCATAGGGTCTTAAAATTTTAAAACTAGTGTATAATTTTTAACCTGCGACCCTTCGGTGTGCAGGCTGACACTCTAACCACCGAGCGACACCAGCCAGGGCACTAGTGTATAATTTTTAAAATCTAGTTAGACAGTAACACATATAAATGCTTCGTGAAGTGCCAGGTACACAAACAAGGCGAAATACGTGAAATTTTTGGATGAGGTATTTGTTGTCTTGATCACAGAAACAAAACGAGTGCCTGTAAGTGGAGTGTGGCCCCTGCCTAGGGGTCCAGCAGGGGTGGGCAGTTCAAGGATCATGAGGATCTCAAGTGGAGGAAATGGGGGGGCGATTATGGTGGGTAGGAAGGGTGAGAACAGAGCAGCAGTTTCAACTCAGAGTATAAAACCCAAACAGCATTCCCTGGAACTCCTATCCTCTGGGCCCAGCTGGACTCCCCACCACTGTGTTCCTCTCCCAAGGTGCTCAGACCTGGCAACGTCCCTTCCTCGCAAAGGTTTCAGGAAAGTAAAAAGTAGCTCCTCCACTTCCTCCTCACATCGGGGGACCCCAAACAAAAGGAAGGTGGAGCCTGTAGAAAGAAGCCAGGGCCCCTGGCTCTTCCTCATTCAAAACAACCCCAAGATTCACTCACCAGCCCTTGGGGGAAAGCCAGGTCTCTGATGGGATGGTGGCCGAACTTTGGGAGAATGATCCTGTGGGGCAAACTGTCCAGGGAGGGGGCCACAGGGCATAAGGGGAGCCCAGCAGGAGGGAGGCCTCCACCCACAGCTGAGCCAGCCTCTCCTTGGCCAGTGTAGCCCCTCTCTGTGGCTGTGCCCCGCACCCATTCAGCATGTCCCCACCTTGTCCAGCCCCACTGGAGACTTATTTCTGATTGAAACACCCACCTGCCTCTGTTCTTTGGCCAATATGACGGCTCCAAGGTTGAGGAGCTCTCCCCGCTGGCGGACGGCTTTAGCTCAGACCACAGGGCCGAGCACCTACATGAATCATGCCCCAGGGGCCGCCTGCCTCTGCCCGAAGCTCCTGGCTGAGGGGCCGGGGAGGGGCTCGCGTGCCTCGGGCCAGGATCACTGATGTCAGGGCTGTCGCCCCTCAGGACAGCCAGCTCCAGAGCTCGGGGACTTCGCTCTCAGACGCCCCGAGCCACGTCAGTGACCCTTGTCATGTCAGGTACCAGGAAAACGTCCCTGTGTGGGCTCTAATCCCGCCTCTGCTCCATTTCAGGTATCGGAATTGCGTTTACACGTACAGGATTCTGCCCAACGAAGATGATAAGTTCACCGTTCAGGTGAGTCCTTGATAAACCGAGACGTCTGAGCTGACTGGAGCCCTAGTTGGCAGCAAAAGTGTGAAAAAGAGGAAGAACTGGGGAGCAGGTGGCCCGAGCAGCCGAGACAGTAAGGCCTGGCTGAGCCTGTCTTTCTCCCAGAAGCCCATGGGTGGGGGTGGCTTAGCAGGGAAATGGTGACCCTGCAAAATGACCCTGCTCTGGGCCGGGATGGAGCGGATGTAACAGACATCATCCGTATTCACGGGCGTGAAGGGGAAGCGGCGGTAGACACGGACCCAGAGGCGAAGGAAAGCGAGCCGCTTGGCTCCTCGGTCGTTTCCTTGCGTGGCTGAAAGGAGTGAGAGCCCACGGACCAGGGAGGAGAGGAGGGGGAGCGTGCAGGAGAACAGGCTGTCCCCTCCCAGGGGCTAGAACACTGCGCAGGAGATGCACACGGCTCAGGACCTGAAACAGCACTTTCCATTCGTAGAGATCTTGTGCCGTGAGAGGCTGATGGAGGCTCATGGCACCGATCGCACCGTGTAAAGTCCGAATGTGTAAAACTTACTGTGAGATGTTAGCGAAAAACCAGCTCGCACCAGTCCAGGTCGGAAGGACCCCCCTACGCGTAGTTTGTGTGAAAAACACCAGGGCTTTGTGTGACCACAGTGCATCACAGCGGAATGATGTGGTGGCCAGGGGAGCTATTTTTATCTGGCTGCATGAAGAGAGCAGGGGGTGGCCAGAACGGAGGAGGTGACACGCTCAGTGTCCTCCGTGGGGGCAGAAGAGTCACTCGCTGTTGTCTGGACGGAGGGGGAGGGCTCCCGTGTGGTGACCGGAGCAGCTAGGATAGACAAGGGTTGGGACACAGTGTCATGGAGGAGCAGTGACAGGGTCTGTGGGGTTTAGCTAAAAAGAGAGTGGAAGTGGAAGGGACACAATCCCTGGTTCCAGGATGGGAAGAGAACAGTGCATTTTGTGCAGGACTAGGAGGCAGTAGTAAAAGCAGAGCTAGACTCAAGGGCAGGGCAGCAGGCAGGTCCCTGGGGCACAAGTTGCTGGTCATGTGTCAAGAGGCAGAAGCTGTGTTGAGCAGAATGCCTTTGGGGAGGCTAGTTCTGGGGATCAAAGGAGTCACTTGAATCAATGAGCAACTTGGGACAGACGGTGAGACCTTGAGATCATGCTTGGGCCACCCAGGTGGTCATGAAGCTGCCTTCTTGGGAGTCAGGGGTTTATTTGCTGCACGGCTTCCATGGGAGATGCAAGTTCGGGCTCAAGCAGAATTGCGCCACCCAATCAAGGTCAGGCTGAGTGTTGCTTCTGGGTTCTTCATCCCTCCCGTCTGTGCCTCTGTGCTAGTATCTAAAGAGTAACCGCTTCAGCCCTAGCTGGTCTGGCTCAGTGGCTAGAACATTGGCCTGGGGACTGAAGGATCCCAGGTTCAGTTCCAGCCACGGGCACGTACTTTGGTTGCAGGCACAATCCCCAGACCCAGTCAGGGCTCGTGCAGGAGGCAACTAATTGATGTGCGTCTCTCTCACATCAATGTTTTTCTCTCTTTCTCTCCCTCCCTTCCACTCTTTCCGAAAAGCAATGGAAAAAATATCGTCAGATGAAGATTTTAAAAAACCCATCTTTTTTAAAAAAAGCGTATCCATTTCAATGTTTTTGCTAGTCTGGGACGCTCACATGTCTCAGCCTGCTCACCAGGAACAAATGTTGGCACACCTGGTACACGACCATCCTTTCAAGTACTTGGTGGCTGTTCGTCATTAAAACAGCTGTCTCTCAGGTGGGCTTCACCTGTCAGGCCGCCGAGGGGAGGGCTGCGTGGGGCAGGCAGTGGGTCTTAACCGCCTCCACGATCTTTTCCAAGCCTAGGTCTGCATGACCTTTCTTGGCTGGGTGGCATCTTTGATAGGCGCTTTGCTGAAAGGAGTCTAATCGCTCGTAAGTTAAAAGTTGGTCGATGTGTTTGATCTTTCCCCCTTGTGGTTTGTTCTGTTCCTTCAAAGGGAAGAAGACTTTAAGTATGAGTAGGCCTTAGGCTGGGAAAGACATGACTTTGTGGCTTCTTGTATAGAACTTGCACCCAGGGCTTGTAAATGTTAGACTGTGTGTGGCGTCTGTTCCCTTTCACGTCCACACATCAAGGGTTCCCGTGATTGCTGCCAGTCCCGCAGCAGCTTCAGAATCAGGGGCCCTCACTAGGTTTTGGGGGTGACAAAGAACAGAGACTCACGTTGACTGATTCATGTGAGCGGCGGGGCAGCCTTTGCGGAGATGCCCAGGGCAAGGAGGGAGAAGGCCTGGGACCTGGGCCCACAACTCAGCCCTTCTGCGTGGGTCTGCTCTGCTCCCACGAACAGGCTCGCTCATTCCCAGTCTCAAGAGGGAATCTGGTTGGTTCAGTCACCAACCGTTTTTTCTGCATGGGCCACTCAGGGGCCACAGGTCTGTGCGCAAATCGGCTGTTTTGGAGCAGGCGCCCGCCCACCACTCGGAGATGGGGGTAGACTTGTGGGGACAGAGCGTGGCTACCTGAGACCCGCACTCGGCCAGGGTGATAGGCAGGCGGGTCTCCCAGGAGAGCTGTGGCCCTGCCGGACATGTCTGCTGCTGACCCCAGTGCTGGGCCTGTGACCTCCTTGGCGCCCAACACCAAGTTACCCGAGGACAGGGAGCTGTGGGGCCTAGGCAGCCCGAGGAAGTGCCCATCCTTAAGATACGCCTTCCTGTAGAAATACAGCTCCTTCCTGAAATGATGGGGGTAGGTGTCTCCTGGAAGGGAATCGGGCAGGCGCACAGTCAGGTGAAGTCCCAGGCCTGAGGGAGCTTCAACAGGATCACCGCGCGTTTTAACTCGAGTTCCTCTTTTCATGTTGAGGCAAAACCTCATGCTCTTTTCTGAGCTCAGCCACAGTTTCTAAATAACTCATTCCTTAGACCTGAATCTGCATAGGGCCACCAAGTAAAATGAGACTCCCAAAATAATCTGGCCCGAAACGCCGCCGGGGGAGGCACCAGAGGCTTCCGCCGCTTTCTTATGTTAATTACCGTAGCTCTTCTCACGGGTCTGCCTCCTTCTGAGAAAACCGGAGCCTCTGAGTCCTCTGGGTCTCTGTCTTCGTTCCTTGAAGGGCAACCTGGAGAAGTGAGGCCAAGCACTGTCCCCTTTCAGTCAGAAAGAGGAGGTTCCTGACACTGGGTGACTTTAGTCTCACGCCGCAGGCTTACGAAAAATCGGCGATGGGCGGGAAAGAGGCAAACTAACGTCGCCGGAACCCTCGTTTTCGGTACGGACGGAGCTGAGGCCTGCAGAAGGTGGCGCCCACGCCAGCCAGTGTCCAGACCTGGCTGGGTGTGGGGTCCCCTGGGGAAGGTCGGGCTCGGCCCCAGGGGGACAGGGAGGCAGGCGATGTCGCTTCTCAAGGAGAGAAACCTATTTCCCTTCCCACGGTGGAGAGAAGATCGGATCGCAAGTGGCACTTGGCCCTTGCGTGAATGAGCCAGGGACCTGGAACCAAGGCAGACCCCTCTGTTCCCAGGGGTTCGATTCCAGATTTTGCCAGCCATGTGGCCTTGGGTGGGGACATAACTCCGCTGGGAAGTGCAAGTCACACACACACACTCTCTCTCTCTCTCTCTCTCTCTCTCTCTCTCTCTCTCGTGTCTCCCCCGAGCACGTGTGAAATACCCAGCCTGGGGGGGTCAGCATGGGGAGCGGTTGTCACTGCCAGGACTGTCTCTATTTGCTGTGAGAGGGAGCAGACATCCGACAAACCATCTCGCTGCTAACCAACCTAAGCCAGGTCCGCCTCGTGCTCAGGTGAGGGAGGGAAGGGAAGTGGAGGGAAATGAGAAAGACAGAGAGGGAGAGAGACACTGGGGAGAGGCGAGAGGGGAAGGACGGCAAGAGAGAGTGGAGTGGGGGCAGTTCTGACAGAAGGGGCAGAAATAGGTGTGGGGCAGAGAGATGGCGGGGAAGGGGGAGCGGGAGGGAGGAAGGAGACAGGCAGTTTTCTAGAAGATTGTAGGCAGCGCCTGGGGTGGCAGATTTTGTGGCCATCGGGCTCCCTCAGCTGCGCCTTGCGCTGTGCATTTCCCTGTCTCAGTGACAGCAGCCAGCGGGACCCTCAGACCCGGAGAACCTTCTGCACGGGAGCCTGAGCCCCCGGTCCTCAGGGGGGACAGTGCTCCGAGGGCTGGGGGAGGCTGGGGGAGGGCCTGAGCTTCCCGCCCCAGGAGTGGGTTTTCTGTAAAACCCGAGCTCCTCTCCCGGCTGGAAGGGAAGTGGGCTGTCTGGGAGCACAGAGTCCAGAACCAGCCGCCAGGCTCCCGCTGACCTTTAAAACCACTTCCTCCCGGGAGCCCGAGGACACGTTTGAGGCAGCACAGCGTCCCCGTGGGCAGCTTGAGCGTGAGTGAGGGGAGGCCACGGGGCTCGCAAAGTGGCCTTCAGGCTTGTCACATAACTGGCTGCCCCAAACCCAAGGCCACAGTCAAAGGCAATGGGGCCCTTTGAGAAATGAGGCCCCGGAGTAACCAAGGCTCCGTTCCTACAACCTTCCACCCGGCTCTTTCTCATCCTGATATCTTTCCTACCGAGAAGAAAGAAGCAGAAACTAAACGCCAGCCCCAGTCCCCAGCCCCATCGGCGTTGCTGTGAACTGCCTGCCGTTGCTCACGGCCTGGATCGGATCGTATCCAGGGTACTGACCGAGTCGGGACCAGAGCCCGCGGCCTGCGAGGCGGTGCAGGTGGCGAGGGGGTTTGCGACTGTCCGCCTCCCGTGTCCCCTCCCCACTTGGAAGAAACGCCGGGGCTCGAGCCTTCGGCAGAGACTCATGACTCAGTTCCTGGTCCCGGCCCGGTGACAGCTTGCTCGGGGCAGTGTGGCTTTCGCAGGGAGACAATAAAGCAACTTTCTGAGAGCTGTTCCGTCACAGGGGTCCTGGCGGGCAAACGGTTGAGCCATTGTTATTAAGCTCAGGAAGAGGGTGGCAGCTGTTATTTTTCTGAGTGGTCACCGAGTGAAGTAAAGATTCCGTCTGAGCCGCCGGGTGAAGGATGTGGCTCTAACGCACACTTCCTGACATTGCGTAAGAGGGGACAGAAAAGACGCAGGCGACAGACGCCGTGCAGGGCCCGGGCCGCCCTGCAGGACTCCGCCGCGCGAGAGGACGGCGGGCCTGGCGGGGGGTCCGCAGTGGCCAGGCAGTCCCTGCCACCTCTAGAAGCCTGCGTTTTATTTTAATTTTATTCTATTATTTTATTCTGTGACTTTCTGTGGATCAGGGACAGGTCTGTTTTCCAAGCTTCTGGATATCTCAAAACACCTCCCGGTTGCCTTCCCACTCACAAAGGAATTTGATGGAGATAAAATTCTTGGGAACCGAGTTGTCCCTCAAAATTCCATACAGGTGTTCCGCTGCCTTGAGGAATTTGGTAACACGAGTGGCCCAAAATGCAAGCCCAGCGCCGGGCTGGGACCGGGTTCCCTGCAGGGACTCCGTTTTTCCCCTTCCCTGCTCCGAAGCTGGTGGGAGGTCTTTTCCACCCCTGCCATTTCCCTTCCGTTGTTAGTTCCTGGAACGTGCTGAGCCTGTTTGCTTTGCAGACTTGGGACTTGCTTGGGCTCAGAAGACTTTCCTTCTGTCTGGTCTTTGAGTATGTTTCTATTCCAGCCCTTCTAGTTTCCATTTGTCATCCCACCTCCAAATAACTGTCTTTACTCCCCCCCCCCCACCCCCGGGCATCTTTTCCCTGCTCCTCGTGCTCCGAGCCGTCGCCCCGGGACCTGGGCCCATTTCCTCTTTGTTGCCCATATCAGGTCTCACCCGGCCCCCCGCACCAGCTGTGGGTGGTGGGTTTAGGTACGGGACTAGGATGCAGGTGTAACCAGTGAGATGTGAAGGAAAAATTCTTCTGGTAAAGGTTTATTTGTCTTAGATGAAACAGTCCCTTTTCTGCCTCTGGGAGCTGTCATAGGATGTGATAGCCGGGGCTGCTGCAGCCATCTCGCAACCACGAGAGCAGGTAGCTGGAGAGTGAGGCTAACAAGCAGAGGGCAGAGCAGAAAGAAGAAATGAACCTGGGCCCTCAATGAAGCCACTGAATTAACTGAACAGAATTCACCAGCCTGCTCGCTACCCTGCCTCCAGACTTCCTGTTTGTGAGGCAATGAATTCCTTTTTTGTTCAAGTAGCTGATTAGGATTTTCTCTTACCTGCAGCTAAAAGTATCCTAACATGCGAAGGTGTGGACTATCCCACAGGAATTTCAAAGTAGAAAATGAAAAATTTAAATTGAATACCAAGTGTCACTGCACCGAAAGCACACAAGTCATGGTCTGACACTCACAGTTCCTGACCCTCTCCTCTCCAAGGCTGTGGCCTACACCACCCTGTGGGGACCCCCCTCCCCTCCCAGGCATTCCCTGTGATGTGTCTCCATGCCAAACGTCCTGGGGGGGTCGATACTACTTTCTCCAACTGTAACCAGAAAAAGCTCAAAAATAATCAATATGTTAGCTATTACTTGTTTATTGCAGACAGGTTTAGCATCTCTTGTCAAGGTCACCTTCAAGATCAGGTTCTGGGTCTAGCCTTCAGATAGGCAAGAGGCTGCTTAACATTACCCAACAGCAGAGAATCTTTCCTCTAAGAAAACACCTCACCCAAGAGGCCTTCCCTGATTACTCCATGAAACTATCCACCCCCACCTGTCGCTCCCTGAGCCCTCGCCCTCCTCTGTCTCCTTCATGGCACTTGTAACCACCCGACTTTATATACTTAGTACTCGATGTATTTGTTGTCTGCCCTAGAACTGTTCCTGGCATATGGTGGGCACTCAATAAATATTTACTGAATGAATTAATTCTGCTGTCCCCTTAAGAATATAGAAAGAGCTGTATGTTTCATTTAAAATTATGACTTGTTTTCCCTTGTTGCAGTTACCACAGTGTCCACTGTATCTGTCGACTTGTCACCCTTGTTTTTCGAGCCTTTGGCCTATTTCCTCTGCATCCTGGGCTCGGTGCTCCAGTCCACAGTCTCGGGTTTGCTGTCACTCCCTCCAATGCGGGTTTTGATGTCGACACTGAGATGTTCATTTCGGTGGAAGCCTGCTTGGGGGGGGG
This sequence comes from Miniopterus natalensis, assembly GCF_054644295.1. NCBI lineage: Eukaryota > Metazoa > Chordata > Mammalia > Chiroptera > Miniopteridae > Miniopterus > Miniopterus natalensis. The sequence continues at coordinate 3,645,560 of NC_142088.1, read as the reverse complement.
CATCGCCTTCTTTAACTGGTCCTGCCATCTGTTGTCTTCTTTGAGGGATTTTAGGCCTGAGTCATAAAGGCCTTGCCTTTTCCCATCCACGCGAGGATGTCAGCTGCTTCCCAGCACGTTTTACTAGTTCCTGCAGCAGTTTTCAGAGAAGGCCTCCCCCGGTCTTATCTCCCGGCCTCCGCTTCCTCCTCTGAAATGTTCGGGTAACGGCAATGCTTCTCACATAGGGAGGTTTCCGGGACCGAAGCCGGGGTTTATGTGACACACACAGCACAGTGCCTGGCACGTGACTCAACGAACCATTGTTTAACAATCGATGGATGGGCTGCTCATTGAGCCATGTCACCCCATCTTTGAAGGACTGGAGAAGACAGAGGCTGGGATCAGGGCAGGGGCTGGTGCCTGGGGTCCCAGTAGGCAGCAGAGGGGTCAGGGGGAGAGTCCCATAGCTCCCAGTGCGGCCACCTCCTCAGTCTGGGTCATTGCTCTCACTTACTGAGCCCTTCCCGGGGCCAGATACCTGCTGTCCACGCTCCCCTTGACTCCTCTGAAGGAGGTTTTCTCATTCTCACTTAGATACAAGGAAACTCAGGCTCCGATGGGATAACACTTTTGCTTGGTTCATACAACTCGTCACTGACCAACTACAGAAGCCATTTGACCTGCCCTGTCATGGCTGAAGGGTCAGACCACCCTCCCCCTCCTCGGCTTGGCCCTTGGCCATCGAGGAGCCCCGGCTAGAAGGTGAAAGCCCGGTTGGGTGGGATGCTCCTGTCGCTTTTGGCTGCTGGCCTGTGCTTCCCCAGCCGCAGGAGCTGGGCCCAGCTGTGGAGCCAGCTGCGCTGTATGGCATCAGCCTTCTTCAATGAGGCTCAAGATGGCCCTGCTCTTAAGCCAAGTCCCGTCGGAGTTATAGTGTTATCTCCACGCCATACTCCTTGAGGGTCTGCGTGACTTAGCTCAGGGGCTCCCCACAGCCACCAGTTCATCTGCTCTTTCATTCAGAAACTCTTAGTTGGGCACCAGTGATACAATCATCAACCTCATAGACACAGTCCCTGCCTTCAAGGGACATTCAGCTGGGAAACCGAAGACAAGCAATTATCAAGATTATCCCCTGAGCCCCAGATCTATACAGCTTGAAGGGGAGGTGATCAGTTAGTCATTTTCACAGAGAGATTCACCATGAGAGAGTAGGGAGTTCCCTGGATGGCTGTTCGCTGGGACACTGATGGCCCATCAGGGTGTCTGCCTGTCTCTCTGCCGTAATTATCCTCCCGTGTGACTCGGGAGTAAAGGCTCTGAAATCCTGAAATGTGCTTTCTAAAATCCAATGTCTCTGGCAAATCTATACTCTTAAGACTCTAAGAAGAGGCGTACTGGGACAAAGACAGGACATGAGGACACAGTCTCAGGCTCTAAAGGGGGAAACCAGACATTCAAACAAGTATTGAAGGTTACTCAGAGATCTGCAAGAAAGGCCACTGGCTGCTTGGGAAGCCAGACAATAGAATGGCTCTCTTCCTGGGAAGGCCTCGAGGAGACAGTTAGCCCGTGAACATGAAGCTCCTCCCTGCCCTGGGATCTTTGCACTTCCTCTGACCTCTGACTAGGACTCTGAGCCTCAGATCACCCTGTGGCCGCCTGCCCGAGGTTATCCCCAGGTCTCCCCACGTAAAGTCACACCAGGCTCGATTCTCTTTCACCACCATTCGCCGACTTACTTTTCTTCATAGCCCCTAACACTGTCTGCAGCGGTGTTTCTGATCGTCACTGGAGCAAATTGCCACACGTGTGGTGGTTTAAAAACAACACAAGTGTATTATCTTATAGTTCTGGGGGGTCCAAAGTCCAAAATGGGTCTTACTGGGCCAAAGCAGGTGTTGGCAGGACTGAGCCTTTCTGGAGGCTCAAGGGAAAATTCGTTCTCTTGCCTTTCCCAGTGTCTAGGGGCCACCCGCACTCTTTGGCTTGTGACCCCGTTTCTCCACCTTCAGAGCCAACAGCGGCGGTCCAGGCTTTCTCCCCGGGCCACCTCTCTGGGTCTGACTCTCCCGCTTCCCTCTCTCCCTCATGAGGGCCCTCAGGATTAGAGTGGGCCTACCTAAATAATTCAGGACGCCCTCCCTAGCTCAAGGTCAGCATGTTAGCACCCTTAATTCCCTCTGCATCTTGGTTCCCCCACTCCCATTACGTCCTGATAGGTTCCAGGGCCCAGGACATGGGTGTCTTTGAGGGGGTCATTCCTCCGCCCACCACAGTGACTATCTTTGCAATTTATCAACTCATTCATTTGTCATCTGTCTCCACCATGAGCATGTAAGACCCAGGGAGCTAAGACCTTGTCTGGCTTTTTGTTTTGTTTATTTTGTCTTTTTAATACTCACCTGAGGATATATTTTATTGATTTTAGAGAGGGGAAAGGAGGGAAGGGGGGGGGAAGAGAAACACTGATGTGAGAGAGAAACATCAATCGATTGCCTCCCACATGCGCCCAACCAGGGATCAAACCCACAACCTTTTGGTGTACGGGACGGTGCTCCATCCAACTGAGTCACCTGGCCGGGGCAAGACCTTGTCTGTTTTGCTCACCACTGTCTCTGCAGCTCCTACAAGAGCACCTGGCACACAGTAGGCACTCAACAAATATTGGCTACCTGGTCGAACGAAGGGTAAATTTGTAATATGAGCGAGGGAGGAAGGGCCTCCATTTCTTTACCTCTAAAAGGAGGGAGGGGGGCTGGAGACCTGCAAATGCCTTCATGCTCTAAGATGCTCTGATTCCTTCTGTGACAATGACATCAACAAAGGCTTAGGAGAGGGGACAGCCCAGGGCGGCTGTTCCACAGTCTGCTCTGCGGGGTGGGGCGCGGTGGCTGCAGCAGGCGCGGGGTGCGGGGTGACGGGAGGACAGCAGGGGAGCGTGGGGGGAGCAGCAGCGTTCAGCGGGGCCGCCCCGGGCTCCGTCTCCCGCAAGGAGCTCCCGCAGGCTGACTCCCGGCTGCGGGCTCAGAGCTTGTCTGCCACCTGTCACTTCTGTCTGTGCCAGAGCACCTCAAGGGCGTCACGGGGAGAAAAGAGGCGAGCCGGAGAGCATCTCCGGGATGTGCGATTAAGCGTACAAATATCCCGCGAGGCTCCTGCGGCGGGAGGTGGAGAGGGCTCCTGCCCCAGGGGGCTTCCCAAGGATGCTGGCACGGGCCTGGAGCACCGGCGAGCCCGTGCGGTGATGGGCAGTGCCCGCGTCCCCGGGCCGTCGGCGTGTGGCTCCAGCCTGGGAGGAAATGCGTGTCAACCACGCAGCACCTTCGATAGTGGCCTCTGCTTGGGGTGAGAGAAAAGGGGAAATGGAAACAGTGAAGAAGACGAGCTTCCTTCCTCGCCTGTGTCAGAGGGAAATGGCTCTTTTAAAGGCAAACGTTGAGTACTGGGGGGGGGGAGAGGAAGACAGGCTCCCAACAGCATCCCTGCCCCCGCCTCCCACCCCCTCTTCAGCCTTCAGACGGATTGAGCCAGACCTTGGGGAGCCCCAGGCCCAAGACTGTCTCTGACCCCAGGTGCCCAGGGACACCACTCCCTGCCCCCCCATGTCCCCATCCCCACCCTGGACCCAACTTTCTGCACCCCTCAGCCCCACTATTCTTTGCACCTAAACGAGTGTGCTCCTGCTGGCCCGGGTGAACACATTTCCACCCCGTGGTGAAAATGGCTACACAGGAAGGAGCCGAAAGATCAAACAGCAAGTCCCGAGAGAAATGGGGAAGTCGCCCGCTTCCGATCCGATCGAGGGCTGCCGGCTCCGGCTCTTTACACAGCTGGCCCGGGCCGCAGAGCTGCCCTCCGGGCTCACTTTTCTTTTCTTTTTATATGAAGAAGGGTTGCTGCAGATCAGCATGTGTTACGTCTGCTTTTTCTCTTAGGAAGGTAGCCAGTGAGGGTGCAGAAGTTCAAATCGAAAATACAGAACAGAACTAAAGCCCCCGGCTGCTGAAACACGTCTTGCTTCTCCGGACCCTGTCAATGCAAATACGTTTCTCTAAAGTCAAACTTTAAAACCCGTTATGTTTTTGGCATCTTGAAAATAGTCAGAAAGACTTTAGGTTAAGCACTTTCGTGCTTGCTGAGGCAATCTTTAAATGTTGACAGCCCTGCCCAGCTGGCGTGGCTCAGCGGCTGAGCATCGGCCTAGGATTGAGGAGATCGAGGTTGGATTCCTGGTGGGGGCACAGGTCCGGGTCGTGGGCTCGATCCCCCGTCGGGGGCGTGCAGGAGGCAGCCGATCAATGACTCATCATTGATGTTTCTATCTCTCTTCCTCTCCCTTCCTCTCTCCCTAAATTCAATAAAAACACATTTAATAAAATTTAAAAAATGAAAATTACTGGGTGAAGGTGGTGAAAAGATACAAACTTCCAGTTATAAAATAAATTGTCCCAGGGATATAAGGCACAGCGTGGTGACTGCAGTTAATAATACTGTATTGTGTATTTGAAAGTTGTGGAGAGAGTAGCCCTTAAAAGTTCTCATCACAAGAAAGAATAATTTTAACTGTGTGGTGATGGATGTCAACTAGACTTACTATGCTGATTATTTCACTATATATACAAATATCGAATTGTTATGCTATACACCTGAAGCTAATATAATGTTGTTTGTCAATTATAACTCAATTTTTTTAAATGTAAAAAATAGTTACTTGGAACATTGCCTACAAACAGGTAGTAGTAATAATATTAATAATATTAATCCTAGCATCAGAGCTCCTGCCACTGTCAGTGCCACGGTGGCTTCAGGTCAGACCTCCTGGCAGAGCCGGGGACATGCTCTAGAGCTGGGCAGTGCATTCAAACAAAACAGAAGCCCAGAGAGCAGAAAGTGAAAGCGTGCCCTCGCCATCCCCACCCCTCTCTCCTCCACGAGGGAACCACTGCCAGCAGGGTGACATTTCCATTTTCGTGCATTTACATAGAGATATGAGCCTGCACAAATCTATGTGTGGTTTGTTTGTTTTTTAAATAAATGGGACAAGCTGTACATATGGCCCCGCAATTTTCTTTCCTCCCATGGCTGCCTGCCTTTCAGATCCCCCCCCCACCCCGTGCCCGTTCATACCTCTGTGCTTTTGGGGGGTGGGGAAGGGAGGCTATTTTATTTTATTCTTTAATGAGGTGCAATGGACACATAACATCGTGTTAGTTTTTGGCACACAGCATAATGATCTGATATATGCATTATTGCAAAAGGCTCACCACAGTAAGTGCAGTTAACATCCCTCACCACACAGGGTTACGCTTTTTTTTTCTTGCGATGAGAACTTTAAAGATCTGCTCTTTGTGCAGTTTCCAAATATACAACACAGTATTGCTACCTGCAGTGTTTTTTTTTAAAGATTTTTTTTTTTTAATATATCTTTGTTGATTTCAGAGCGAGGAAAGGAGAAGGAGAGAGAGACAGAGAAACATCAATGATGAGAGAGTCCTTGATCAAGCCCACAACCCAGGCCTGTGCCCTGACCGGGAATCGAACCCCGATCGCCTGGATCCTGGGTCGACGCTCAGTCGCCGAGCCACGCCCGGCCGGGCAACTACCTGCAGTTTTCACTGTCATGTTTTAACTTTGTGCTTGGCTGTCATGCGGTGCAGTTCACCGTCTCCCACGGGTGGACATTTAGACAGTTTCCTCTTTTTTCTCTGGTTATTACTACAATGAGCAAGGCTTGTGTGTGACTCTGTTTTCAAGATGAGACATTACCAGGTTGCAGGAATGCGCAGTTCTGCTGTAGGTGCGGCCGTGTGGCCCTGCCAGGAGCCTCTTCGCCCTGCCAGGAGCCATCACCCGTCTGATGTCACTTGTCGTCCATCAGGTCCCCACATCGTCTCATTGCCGGACATTGTCAGTGTCTGTGATTTTCGCCGAACAGTGGGTGAGATACGCAGCCTCGATGCTTTATTTGGCATTTTCCTCATTAGAAACAAGGATGAGCGTATTTTCACATGTGACGGGCCCTTTAGATCTCTTTACCTGTGAACCGCCTATTTATGGTCTTTGCCGGTTCTTTCCCTTTTAAAAAAATCTGATTTAAAAAAGCTCTTCGTATGTTTTCACTTGTGCCGTAAATAACTTCTCCCAGCCTGTCACTCCTAAAAAAATATTTGCTTACGTTTCATTTGTCACGCGGAAGTTTACAACTTTTCTATAGTCAAATATATTCATTTATGGGCTCTGGGATTCGTGAGCCACTCATCTCAACAATATTTATCCAGGGCAAGTGTCCTTTTTCCTAGCACTTTGGTAATACACTTTTATGCCTAGCTCCTTACTTATTTTTACATTTGATCTAAACTAGGGAACACAACACCATCCTGCACGTGGACGGCCACACCATATGTGAGACAGTCTCCCCTTTTCTGTCGGTTCATGGATTCAAAATGCCACCGTACCCCGCGCTAAGCTGCCCCGCGCCCAGTCGGGTTCCGGGCCCCTCCGCCCGCCGCTGGGGACCCTCCCTCGCCCCAGCTCCGCAGGTCTCACTGCGGCCTCTCTGTGTGAGCTCCCATCCGGTGGACCGGCTGCCTGGGGATTATTCCCCTTATTCCTCGGTGGTTTCCACGCATTTCCTTTCCCAGGTGAATTTTAGAACCAGCTTGCAGGGCTCCCTAGAAATTGCAGTTGGGATTTTTATGTAGCTGCGTTGAGTTTACGGATTAATCAGAAGATGACTCACATCTTAGGGCCCCGAGCCCTTCCCCTGGCGGACGTGGCATCTCTCTCCATTTATTCAGATGGCCCTTTGTATCTCGGTTGTGTTTTCTCCATGGGGTTCCTGCATCTTCCCGTCACCGGGTGGGAAGAACTCTAGCGACCTTGGCAAACAGAAAACCCGATGCTGTCGGATTGGGCTTTGTCTGATGGGGCTTCGTTGGTGTCCGGGAGGCCATGGTTTTCGGAGGGCGCTCGCACCCGCCTCTCCCAGTTTTCATCATTCTTTGAACGCATTCTTTTGGCTTCTCTAGGCACATGGTCGTGTGGGCTGCAAATAATGATAGCTTTGCTCTCCTTTTCCATGTGGCCCATCTGGGGAGAGGGGAGTTGTGTGGGCTTGTTTCGTGCTGGCTGGGCCTGTGGTGCCCCGAGGCGGGTCAGTGGCAATGACACTTGTTGTCTTGTTTCTGATGGCCGAGGGTGTTTCTGCCCTGGACGGAGGATGCCGATCGAAGGCGAGGAGTGAGATGAGAGCCCCAGGAGAAGGGCACCCGCCAAACAGTGGCCGCCCCGGAGGGCGGGGCGCAGGGAAGCTGCTGTGCCCGGCGGACCTGCCCTCTGACCTAGCCCAGTGCCCGGGTCACTGAGCTCTGGTTCATCTTGGTCCTGCCTGTCGCCCAGCATATTTGCGATGTCCCCTAGCTTGGTGGCGGCCATACATTGGTAAGCCCACCTCCTGGATCCTAATCCGAATCACTGATGTAAATGAGAGGGAGAACCCAACAGCACCAGAAACCTGCGTCCAGGCTGACCCTGGTGTAAGTCTTAGTCCTAGCCCATATTCCTTCGTGTGGTTCTCAAAAACATCATGGATGAATATCACAGAATGCTTTTTTGAAATCTATATATTATATCAAAGATCACAGACTTGTAGCCCCTGTGTTGGATCTGGTGTTCTGTTTGCCTGACATACGTTTTCTGAAGTTTATGAGCCAATTAAAAGCATTTCTTAGAATTCAGAGATTTTACATAATATTCTGAATTTTTAGCTTCCCTTGAAAAATGTGAACATCTGATAACCTTAGTCCTATATTGCCCCTTGGTGATGTAACAGAGTTGAGTGGAAGCCCCCCCTTTCAATGAGGCATTTCTCTTCAATGTGCCACAGTCCCCACCTCTCCCTACTGCCTTGTTCCCATACTGTTCCACTGGTTTACATCACCTGCCTGGCCTCTGTAGGCAGTTGAACTGTAATCTCTATCAGAAGCAACAAATGATTAATTCATTAGCCTAGCAAACGTACAGTGACCTTCTAGTATGTAAATAAAACAAAGAAAAACCGGTTCACTGACTTGGGCTGTTCCCAGAGAACTCCTGGTTCCTAGGGTTGCCCCTCGCTTCGGCACATCTTACAAACCCTACTCTGAGGGAAGCCTGCTCCTAGAATCACACCTGGGGTGGGCGTAATGCTCACCAAGCTGTAAACTACAGAAGAACTGTCGTGCCTGTGGTGAAAATCGCAGCTTCCCGGGCCTGTCCTCGGCCAGCTGGACCCCCTCCGCTCCTCGCCCAGGTGTGAGCACCTGTGGTGGAGCTCTTCCACGCAGGCCTCTCCTCCTCCCCTGGAAGGAGGCTTGGCTTTCATAGAGCAGGTAGACTGGCATTCCGCTTTTCTGTCTGGGACTCCGGTCCCATGATAGGGGTGCCTCTATCACTTCCTCAGAGCAGCAGGAGCCTGCAAATGGTGACTTTCGGTTCCTCTGAGGGGCACGTGTTTACCAGAAGCTGCCAGTCCACTCCTGATGGCCTAAATGGAGCCTCTCTCCCCGGAGGTCTGGGGTGAGCCCTGCTGGCGGCTGGGGGACTGGAATTTGGCACACGATCTTGCCTACCTGAACACTTTGCTGTGTTTCCTTTCCAGCTTCTCGGAGTCTCAGACCCTCCCACCTACCCATGAAGGCAGGCTGGGAGCCTCCTATTTCCATCTCGGCTTTTGCCATCTTTAAGTGCAAAGGTGTTTTTCCTAACTGAACAGTAACCCCCTCCATATTTCCCCCAACAAATCAGTAACCATCTGTGTCAATGATATTTTTTCCTGACCCAGTGTTGCTTCTAGAGATTGGGCCCTTGCAGACAGAAAGGTGAGTGTGCACAGGGGGCTGGGGCCTATGAGAATTGAAGGGGTGATCTTGCTCAGGTAGTTAGTACGTGTTGCTGGGCTGCCTGCAGCGGCAAACATTTGGCAACCAGTTTCCCGGGGAAGAAAACAAAGCCTGGTTTGGAGCGTTTGCCGATTTCTGTGGTGTAAATACTCTCACCATGACTCCCACCATGGTGGCCACATTTAACAATAGGAACAGCTCTTGGTGTTCCTGAAAAATAGATTTTGAGTCAGTAAAGTTTGGCACAAGCTGGCATGAGTCAGCAGCAGCTCACATTGCCTAGGTATTGAAAATTCATACCTGCTGTTGCCCTGGTGAGGTCTGCGTCAGACAGATTAGTAATCATTTCTGTCTCACTTAGAGCCCTTTAAGTCCCCAAACCTTTGCTTATAAATTATTTTCATTCCATTTTTCCCATTCCTTTTTATCACATTTGGGGAGGATTTTTTCTTATACCTGACTCTTCTACTTAATTTCCCACTCCTCCGAGCATCAGGTTGTTTTTTTTCCTGAAAAATAAGAGTTGATAATGTATTAGCATATTCAACACACTGCAGGTGCACAGCAGGTGCCTGACTGAGAGCCATGCCCTGGTCTTATTTGAGCTCTTTTTTTTAAATTCTCACCCAAGGGTATGTTTTTATTGATTTTTAGAGAGCGAAGAAGGGAGGGGGGGGCGGAGAGAGAGAAACATTGATGTCAGAGAAATATCCATCGGTTGCCTCCCGTACGTACCCTGACGGGAGATCGAACCCACAACCTGGGTGTGTGCCCTGACTGGGAATCAAACCTGAAATCTTTTGGTGCACAGGACAGTGCTCCAACCAACTGAGCCACCTGGCCAGGGCTGTATGAGCTCATTTAAACATGTAGGTGAGTAGGTCTTAGAATCTTCATTCATGGACAAAGAAATTAGCTTAGGCTTAGAAAGTTCAATACCGTGTTCTGGGTCACATAGCTCAGTGGTGGTGGAGCTAAGATTTGAATTTGTAGCTGATATAGCATTTTAAAAAGTTAATTGCAAGCATTAAAATACCTGAGATTTTATCTAAGAATCTGTATTTTTACCTTCCCTTGAATATTCTGAAATTTTGACAACTCTAGGCCTATATTACTCCATGGGGATAAAACTGGAGCTAAGTGGACTCTGATCCCTCTAAAGGGACATTTCTTCAATGTGCCACAGTTCCCACCTCTCCCTAGTGTCTCACACCCTGCCTGCTTCACTCACGTCCAGCTTCAGGTTTTGTGCTTATACTTACGAGTCACACTGCTTTCTAACTCAATATTGCCTCCCCTTGCCTAGTCCTTCCTCCACACGTGACCAGGAAAGAAACAGACACAGAAGATTTTGGTAATTTAGGTCAAATCAGAGAGGTCTCAACAAAGTGGAGAACCCATCTTTCGCCATTGGGCTGCCTGAGCCAAACTGCAGAGCATTCTCTCTGTAAAGCAAGGTCTTTACAGCTGTTTTAGTCCCTCTACCCCCATATTGCACTTGCATCACCCCCCTTTCACAGACAACCGTTTGAGTGGGTGTCTTTTTATTTGAATATGTTCTTTTAAAATATGTATTATTGCTTTGTGTACATGAATTTTTAATTCACTGAGGTGATTCCGTAGCTTTCATTCTGCTTTCTACTTTCTTCGTCAAAGGCTCTTTTACAGACCTTCTGTGTTGCTGCGTGTATACATCAAGCTTTTGATCTTGGCTCCTGCATAGCACCCTATGTGAACCTCAGGCACACTTCACCTGTCCCCTGTCCCAATCATGGGCACCCAGGTTCCCTCCACATCCCTCTGCAACCACAAATCTGTGATGACCATCCATCCAGATGACCCAGTGCGAGCCCCAGGCATATGCCCAGGGGTGAAATTGCTGGGTTATAGGATATACACATATTTAATTTGTCTAAATTGCGTCTGACTGCTCAGCGAATGGCTGCACTGGCCTGCACTCCTGGGACTCTTTATAAAACACAAACTTTAAGGGAGGAATGGAAGGAGAAAGGGCTTTTAAATATATAACATCCATTAGAAAATAAGGTCCTTGGGATGGAGTTGAAAATAGGCTTGCCTCATACCAAGGTGGCAGAACACAGGCAGAGAAATTGGAGGGCGGCAACCTTTCAGAGTCCAGGACCACAGAACTTACAGTGAAGGACCAGAAGTCCTGGTGCCACCAAGTACAGGGCAAGTCATTTGGCCCTTCTGAGTCTCAGTTTCTTTATCTGTAAAATGGGAAGGCCAACAGAAACGTAAGTCAGGTTGTTTGGGTAGTCAAAAATTTTCTGCATTCATTCATTCATTCATTCATTCATTCATTCATTCATTCATTCTCTACATGGAGGTAAATGCATGAGGCATTTTGTCACCTAAATGCTGGGTTTCGTGTGTGCCCAGTCTCATTTAGGTCATCTTTTTTCCTCTGTCACTGACTCACAGGGCTACAGGCGGGGCTTCGAATTGGTCTGTGCAGAAGTTGAGGCAGGGTGTGTGCTGAGTCTGGGACAGCGACGGGGGATGGGGTGGGGGGGCGGTAGTGGTCCTCCTGGCAGCCATGTGTGGGGGGGAGAGGAAGAGGCAGCCAAGGACTCCAGGTCCGATCAATTCCTCCGCAAAGTGGGGGGTGCGGGGAGGTCCAGGTTCTTTACTGTTGGTGACGGGCCTGAGGGCAAATCCTTGGATCAGTTGTTGAGGGAGGGCTCGAGATGGACGAGGGAGGGAATTGCTTTGAGGGTTGACCATCACAGGCGGTCAAGTTCTCGCAGAAGCCGACCTTGAGCTTGGGTGCCAGCAATTCACTAAAGAAGGGCTTCCAGGGAACCAGTGAGACAGAGAGAGGGAGGCAGGATGGGGAAGGGGAGACTAGAGAGCAGACATGCTGGCGATGGGGCACAGAACTTGAAGATCTGTCCCTTGTGGCGAGTCCTGGTGATAAAAAAAAATGTTGTGTGACACTAGACAAGTTACCTAATCTCTTAAAGCTTCAGCTTCCTTGTGGGTAAATGGAGATAATTATGTCATAAAGTTTCAATAAGAGGAAGACTCAGGAAAGGTCCATCCTCCCCTTCAGATTTGTATTTGTCAGTGTTTGCTGTGTAACAAACACTCAGAAATCTCAGTAGTTTACAACAACAAGTGTTTGTTTTCCTCTCCTGCGTCTGCAGGTCAGCGGTGGCTGCTGGGCTGGGCTGGGCTGGGCTGGGCTGGGCTGGGCTGGGCTGGGCTCCAGGTTTCCAGTCAGGTCCAGGTCTGTCCCTCATGTCTTTATTCTCGGCCCACACTGGAGGGCCGGAGGGGCCCGGGGGCAGATCACAGGGGCGCGGGACGGGCAAGCAGAAGCCCACAGTACCGTTAAGCCCATAGTTTAGAACTGGCACTTTTGCCCACATTGCATTGGTCAAAGCGGGTCGTGTAGCTAAGCCCAATGTCAGTGGGACAAAGATGGGAATTCTTCCCACTTGAGGGCAAGATATTGCAAGGTGCCATGCGGAGGGTGTGGCTGCAAAACTCTAGAGCAGGAAAGAGCGCTCTGCCACCGCCGTCTCCTCTCCAGCCTTCTGTCTATACGAGCTCGGGGAGGAAGCTCGGGAGCTTTCCCACAGTTAGCTGATGACTTACCATGATGCTGGCCTGATGCACACGGTCTAGCTGTCAACTGTCACCCTACTCTCCCCATCCTCTCCTGGGGTCTTCACTGTAGGCTCGAGGTCCCCAGATGAGAGTTCCTCTGTTCAGACATCCCAACAACCTGCTGGTAGACGGAGCACTGTCGTGCCCTGCCCCCTGGCAATGACTGTGGTGATGGCATCACCAACCTCAGGGGACGCATCTCAGCGCTGTCATTTCAGTACCAGCCGAGGTGTGAATTTCCCAGCCTCCAGCCTGCATGCAGCTCCTTTGATGTCAGAGGTTCAAAGCACTTTGTAAGCCGCTTGGGTCTTTGAGGAGAGCTCAAGGCTCACTCCCATGCTCAGGTGTAGATAGGGGAGTAAAAGGCAGAGATTTGGGGTTTTGTGATCTCAGCATCCCAGGGGGTACCAGCTGACAGGTGATAAATGTACAGCCGATGGAGTTGACCTGACCTCAGGCTTTCCCCATTGGGAGAGTGCAGCCGGCAGGGCTGTGTTGGGGGCTGGGGAGGGGTTTGCAAGCCCAAGGAAGAGGCTTCAGCTCTGAGAATCTTAGGGGGATGTGGATTTGGAAGTGAGTGTGAAGCCCATGCCAAGCTGTTCTGGGAAGTCTGCCCAAAACAAGGCAAGAGCGAAGCTGAAGACGCAGCTTCTGGAAGTGGGGGCTGGGGTGACATGGTCGGTGGGAGACCCCCACCTGCTGGCCAAGTGCAAGACAGAGCCCACCCCACCAGTGCCTGGGCCACCACACGTGGGTGGAAGGGCCCCGTGGGTAGCCGGCCTCTGGCGACTGCCGGTGGTGGGGCCGGGCAGGCTTGCAGTTCCCGCTGCTCTTCCTACAAGCGTCCCGCCTCCTCCCAGAGCCGCCACATTGCTCCATGGGCACAAAGAAGACTCCGAATGAGCCTGGCGCCATCTTTCATCCTCTTCAAGATGTGTGGTTTTGGGGGACCCTGCAAGGGGGCAGGCCAGTGGCGACGGGACTGTGCACAGACAGCAAATGCCAGCCTGGGCACCGTCCCCACTGGCCACCGCACTGCGGATGGCAGGCCTGCCGCCTCCCAGGATCCAGGCTGCTCCCACGTGCCGGGTTCACCCGGCCCACCCCTGAGCCTCCGGAGGCTCAAGTCCTCGGGAAAATCGTTAACCGCCTGGTTCCACCCGAGCTGGCGGCGCCCTGTGCCCGGTACCCGGCCCCGTGTTTGGCTAGAAAGCCGTGGAGTCCCCCACACACCCTCTTTCTTATCTTAAGCCATCCCCGAGTTTCTGTTCTTCTGACATAGTCTGTGACCACCCAGGCAAGCTGCTTCATGTCTCTGAGACTCAGTTTCCTCATCTGTACACTGGAGCTATGGTGCCCACCTGGGGTATTAGATAGAATATAAATTAGGTAACATACTGGGCACACCTGGGCCAGTTCCAGTTTCTTCCATTTGGGGAGTGAGGTCCTCAACTGGGAAGCGCCCGAGAGGTTCCAGGAGGCCCCTCAGAGGGATCCTTCCCCTGCTCCGACACAAGACATGGAGGGAACTGTGTGCTTGCCGCCATGACCTATCTTGTGTCCCAAGTGATGGATTCACGGGCTCGGTCACTGTTTCAAAGCAAGATCTGAGGGAACATGGGGACACCACTCCCCTGGACCTGGACAGCCCCCACTCCCCACCCGCCTCCTCTGCCCGCCGATGCCATTCACAGCCCACAGCCTTCCAGCCACAAACCTACACCCGGCCACGTAGGAGACGTGGCAGTTCCAGCACCCTGCAGCCAGGCTGCCAGAAAGTGCCCCCCGCGGAAGGTCCCAGGAATAGCTCTGGGACATCCTGGAGGACCCCTCCGTGTGCCGTCCAGTTGCAGGAGCCCCACTGAGCATTGTTCCTCCGTCGCTGCTGCTTGTGTGGGGCTGTGGCAGGCAAGACACTTGGAGAAACTTCATGTGCCCTGTGCACCATGAGACAGCAGGGTCCCTGTCCTTGCCAGGCACCTAAAGCTCTATCCACCAGTCTGCCAGGTTCAGGTCCCCCAGAAGTCCATGCCTTCGGTCTCCATCCATCTCATTCACCCCAAAACCTAAATCAAGTTCAGGGGCCCCGGAAGAGAACAGAAGTGATATCAACATCTACCCCAGTCCTCTGCCCACCCCCGCCTCCCAGGCTCCCACTTCTGGCTGCAGAACAGAACCCGCCCTGCTCACCCATGGATGGGACCTCGGCAGGAGCCTGGCTCCCCACGCCATGCCCAGGGCACCTGGTTTCCGCCCCAGCCACAAAACCGGTGTGATCGAAGGGGGTGCCGCCCTTCCCCCCCCCTTCCCTTTCCCTTCCCTCCCCTCCGGTCAGTCTCCAGAGCCCCCCGTGGCCGGCTGTGGGGCTGTGGCCACCACCTCACCTCCGTCTGGGTGTACAGGGAGACCCTGCGATTGTGTTTCTATTCTTGGTACGTGAGTGTTATTACGGTTATTTGAGCATCACAGATGTTTCCCTGATGTTATTTTTGTACAGAAACCTCCAGAAGGATATACAGCGGGAATACTTTGGTACAATTTAAAAAAGCCTGACGCTTTTAGACAAGATGCCCTCTAAGCCCCTCTCCCCTCTGGGTATGTGTGTGTGTGGATGCCCACACATATTAATTAAATGAGCTAGGTTATAGGAGCTAACTTTTTAATTGAATTTATTGGGGTGACATTGGTTAATAAAATTATATAGGTTTCAGGTGTACGACTCGATAACACATCATCTGTGTGTTGTGTTATGTGTTCACCACCCCAAGTCAAGTCCCCTCCCATCACCATTTGTCCCCCCTCTACCCCCCCCATAATCGCCATGCTGTTTTCTGTGTCTCTGAGTTTGTAGAGGTTTTTCGCTTAATCCCTCCACCTTTTCCATCCAGCTCCAAAACTCCCCTCCCCTCCGACAGCTGTAAGTCTGTTCTCTCTCCGACAGTCTGTTTCTATTCTGTTCGTTAGTTTATTTTGTTCGTGTGGCAGCTCTATTTTTAATTGTTTGAGGAACCTCCGTGCCGTTTCCACAGTGGCTGCGCCAGCCTGCATTCCCGCCAGCAGGGCCCGGGGTCCCCTTTCCCCACGCCCAGGCCAGCACACGGCATCTGTTGATTTGTCGAGGGAGCCATTCCGGCAGGTGTGACGTCACAGCCATGGTGGTTCTAATTCACATCTCCGATCATTTGTCACTTTGAGCATTTTCTCATGTGTCTCTTGGCCACCTGTAGGTCCTCTTTGGAGACGGGTCTATTCATTTTTTAATCGGATTGTTTTTTTGGTTGAGTTGTGTGAGTTCTTTATAAATTTGGGGTATCAAGCCTTTATCAGACTCCCACTCAGTGGGCTGTCGTTCCTACCCGAGCGCCGACAGGGGTTCACCTTCTGCCCCGTGTGCCCGCTCTCCTGTGGGGGCCTCGGCTGCTTCTGTCCAGGCTGGCTTTGCAGTGGCGACCAGGACTCTGGGGTGATCAGCTTCTTAGGAAAGGACCTTGAAGACAATCCTAGAGTTACGCTTTCATCTCAGCGTCAGTCCCCCGTGGGGGCGGGAGAACCGCTCGTTGTGCCCTGCACCCCGCGCCCTGTCCCGGCCGGGCCCCCGGCGATGCTCCAACGCGAGGACTCGTCTTCCATCTCCAGAGGGTGCCCTGCGTTCCCTTCTCGCCACCTCCCATCTCTCCAGCCCTCGGTGCCCCACTTCTGAGGGCGAGCCTTCTCCTCAGCCTGTTCCTGCTGGACCTCCAGCCCGTGTTCCCTGGAGCTGTCCCTTTTTATTACAGCGCATAGCCCAAAAAGTGTCTACATGTAACCACTGTGCAGATAGGTCATTTCCAACCCATGACAACGAGAGGCGGACAGGAAGGCGACGCCCGGCCCCTGCTGAGCAGATCTCTGAGCAGAGGACATGCTGCTGGGCCTCAGCTCGGAGCCTCCGGGGCAGGAGTGACCTTCAGGGCACAGGCTGGCCTGCCCCTCTGCCCCATCGGCACGGTGCCTCCATGGACGTGCGGGAGCTCGGGTCTGGGGGGCTCCCAGCCTGGGCTGAAGCCAGCTCTGCCATGGCTGCTGATGCCCAGGCCTTCGACACCTTTCCCGCCTCCACGAAAAAATAGACAAGAACGACACCAGCCGCCTCACACCTGTCCTGCGTCTCTTCCCAGCGACCGAATGGTGGTGTCACCCTTTCTGGTGACTTTCTCACTGACCCTGGGAAAAGTGCTTTGCTATGGTGGGATAGTGAGGAGACTTTCCCCCACTTCTTAGTACTTTCCCATCATTTCTAAAATCCCCACAGTGATCGTATATGTTTTTTAAACCCCTCGCTTTCCCGGCTCCTGGGCTGCCTTCCTCCTGCCGGGAGTCTCTTTTGGTCCCCATTTTAGACAGCGGACGGTGCTGCCGTGAAAGCTACCCCCGGGAGAGTTCAGCCGTCCAGCCTCCCTGCCGCTCCCCAACCCTTGCCGGGCCTCCGAAGGTCACAGCCCAAGAACTGTTTCCCGAAACACCATTCCTCAGAGTTCACAGCCCCAAGCCTCCAACTTGCTGCATGTTCAGCTGCCCTTTGTTCTAAAGACCCCGGAGGCGGTCTCATTTTGAACCCTGGGGCTGGAGGTGGCCCTCTCCCCTGGCTCTGTACCTTTCCCAGGAGCCTTGTACCTGGGTCAGCTCAGGTGCCAGCCGATCAGGGGAAGGGTCCCCTCCCTACAGGGCCCCGCTTGGAATCCACGGCTCTGTCTCCTACAGCTTCTCAACGGCAGGGTCAGTTTTGTGCAATGTGCCCTGCAAGGGGCCTGGGGAACCGTCTGCAGGGCCTTCATGGAAATGGCCATTCTGGAAAGCCCTAGAATGTTCCATAGATCTGGGCATTTTAATGGGAGGCAGGAGAAGAGATGGGTATTTTGTTCTGAAATCTGAACTAGCCCCTAACTGCTCTGTGTTCTGTGTGACTTTTGGTGATGAAAGTACGTAAGTTACTATCCATTCTGTTGATCTCATAAACCCCGAAGGGACCTCTGCTCTGTGCCTTGCTCGCCATAAATTCACAGGCGTTATAACTGGGAACCGGGGCTCTCGCTTGTTCAAAATCTCGCCCTAGATGCGTGCTCTAGGTACCTGCCAAAGACAAGGGATTCGTTCCTGGTGCTGGGAAGGTTGTCACAGAGCGGGAATCCAGTCACCAGTGGGCACTGCCCTGGGAGGGCCTGTCCCTGTGCTGGGCTCAGGTTCTCAGCGACAGCTAAGGTTTCCGAGTTTCCTCTGTTTCAAAATGACTTGATAAATCTCTTCAGGAAGCCGGGGGCTGTGGAATGAGGAACCAAGTCTGGAGGCCTTGACCGTTAGGGATCCAGGGCAGCCCCTCCAGGCAGCGAACGTGGTTCCCCCTCGGGGTGTGAGCACTGCCGGTGTCCAAGGGGTGCGCCTCCCTTGGACACGATGTGCGAGGGGCCTGATGTGCTGAGGGGCGGCTGTTTGTCCCGGCACCTCCTTCCCAGCTGGCGTGGCCAGTGGAGGCTCAGCCAGGTGATGGAGGGTGGAGGCCGTCCTGCCCCAGCTCCAGCTCCAGCTCCAGCTCCAGCCCAGAGCACTCAACACCCAGCGCTGGCCTCCAAGTCCTCCCACCTCATTGCGTCTGTAGGGGTCAATTTAATTTTATTTACTTTGGGGGGGGGAGTTGATTAATTTTAGAGTGTCCTGCTATTCTGCATGCTTAGTACACAGCATGTTTCATCAATTCTCGGACCTTTATTTTTTCACGTTCCTGAAGTAAAATGTGTCCACAGTGGACGGTGTGTGTTCATTACATGTTAGCTCTTTAGCAGTACATAAAATAATGTGTCTTAGCACCGGCACCTTAGATTCCCGCATCCGATGTGCTCTCTCAAACACGAGCTCCCCAGACGTGCTCCAGCTGAGGACCCTGCTCCAGACTCACATGCCGTCGTTTCGCTTTTCCCACCTGCCTAACAGCTCGTCCTCACTAGCTGCACATTCGTGGGCAGGACCACACTTTTACCACAACTGTTTTACCTGAATCGAGTTCATCGATCTTGCGTCACGCCAGATTATTTTTGTTTTTCTGCTCATTTTTGGTGTTGAACCTATTCAAGTTACCTTCTAGAAGGCCTGGCTGCCGCCGCTCAGATAGTTCTGCTTCAGTAATGCCTGAAAGAGATTCCTTAATGTGGGCTTTGTGAAAACAAGGGAATTTATTAAAAGAATTTTTAAAAAACCTTTTGTTAAAGCCTCTGCAAAGGTACTGAGTAGCTTAAGCTGCACAGTGAAGCACACACATGTACATGCACATGCACACACAGCCTCCTGCAGACGTGGACACGCGTGCCGTGCGCCCCGCACACAAACGCGCTTGGAGAGCAACAGAAAGGCCACGCGGGAAGCCCGGGTCGAGCTGAGAGGCCGAGGCGTGTTCCTGTTGAAGGCAAATGCAGCCTCTCTGCAATGTGGGGCTAGCTGCCAGGAACAAGGGCTCGGGGACAGCTGTGAGTCCTGGTCCATTCCCCATGTCTGGGCCTGCCCCAGTCTGGGGCATCCTGCCTCGCCTGCTCTCCCGGCGTCACTTGCCTGTAGCCCTGAAGATCTTCGGGCCCAGCCACGCTGGGGCAGAGTGTACCTGGTTGAAGTGAACAAGTCTCGAGGGTCCCGCCACACTCAGCCCTAGACCCCGCTGGTTCATTTGTGCCTTTCGCAGACTGGACTTTCCAACCTCCACCCTATTGCCTATTGGCCGCCTTTCCACGTGCGCTGGGCCCCAGTCTCCACAGCAAGAAGGCAGCTGGCAGTTGCAAGGGGAGCAATTGGACCCCTGGCCTCCAACTTCAAAGATTGCACCTTCTCAACTCATTTTAAAATCTCATGACAGTCATTGACCTGATGGTGGTTATGATAGCCAGGGTGAACCACAGGCCCTGGGTGTTAGGACCAGGGGTGCTGTGCTACTTCGAGGCCAGGGAAGCCCCACCCAGAGGGGGCACCTCCTTGGTGCTCATCCCTGTGCCCACTAACAGCCTGACTGACCCCTTGCTCCTGTCCAGCTGCCACAGGCTCACTGCCCATCCCTGGAGCCCGGCTGCCTCTTCCTCCCCCACCCAAAGCTGCAGCCCCGCTCAGCAACTCCACCGGATCAGGGTCACCCTGCCTCACTCTGTCTACCTTTGCCCGCTGTGCCAGAAAAAGGGGGGAGTCCAAGATGCCTCTGGGTTCTGGCTGGGCTGGTGGGGAGAGGACAGTGCCACTCCTTGGGACAGGAACACCAAGGAGTGGCAGGGTGGGGGACTAGATAGGGAGGCTAGGTAGGACACTAGGGCATGTTGGGTTAGGAGCACTGATGAGAATGTAAATCTCCTGCAGGTAGTTCCCCCCTCTGCTCTGCAGCCTGATAACCCCTCGGGAGAACCAACGGGGTCGGCCTCGGGCAGGGCCTCAGGCAGGACAAGACCTGGGTGGGGGTCTCAGCTAAGCAGAGCTTCAGCAGGAGGGGCTGGCTGCCCAGGGACCTCCTGGAATTTCCTGCTGAAGTCACAAGACCAGAGGAAGAACTGGCCCCAGGGCATTTGAACAGCCCAGGGGAACTGTCGCCTGGCTCCTCTGTCATCAGCAACAGAGATACAAATCAGGGAAGATTTTTGTGCTAATTCATTTTCTGGGTTTTGATGTAACAGAAATATAGCAAATGAAAAACTATAAGCCTAAAAGCCAAATAATTGCTAGAACAGATTTTTCCTGTGTTTAAAAATAAGTGATTTTTGTGGGGTGATGGAGGTAGGGAATAACTTCCCCCGTAAAACACACACACACACACACACACACACACACACACACACACAGAGTGTAGAAAAACATTCTAAACTATTGAAAATGGACTTCTCGTGGTTGTGAGATTACAGGTGATTTCTTGTTTTAAAAATTCTGTATTTCCTAATTTTGCCATAACGAAAATATACTACTTGTATGACAAAATACTTTAAAAAAAAATAAAAGGTGTCTTTTTTTTAACACCTTTAAAAAACATCTTTCAAACTGTCCTATTTGTGCTTTTTGCAGACGGGCTGCTGGGGGCTGTTGGGGGCTGCTGGGTCCAGGAGGTGAGGGTGTGAGCGTGGCAGGCAGCCATGCCCAGGGCTTTTTCTGGGTCGCAGTCACTCCCCCAGCGCCCTGGTCTCCGCTGCAGGTGGCCTCTGCGGTTGAGTGGTGTCCCAGTCAGTCAACCGTGCCTCTGTTGGGCTCTGTCCTCAGGCATCGGAAGGCGTCCCCATGAGGTTCTTCACCAAGCTGGACCAGCTCATCGAGTTTTACAAGAAAGAGAACATGGGCCTGGTCACCCACCTGCAGTACCCGGTGCCGCTGGAAGAGGAAGATGCCGGCGACGAGCCAGAGGAGGAGACAGGTGGGAAAGGGTGTGGGGCACCTGTTCTCGAAGGGCCGGCAGAGAGGCCCTGGGGCGTCTTGCTCAGGACCAGCGCTCATAGGTCAGGTGGCCCACTGATCAGGGGGAGGGAATGTGACATGGGGGTTAAGGGCAAGTTAGGACACAGGCTCTGGAGTCAGACAGACCTGGGTTGGACTTCCTGCCCCTCAGCTTCTTAGTTGTGTGGCCTTGGGTGAATTACTTAACCTCTCTGAACCGCAGACTTCTCTTAAAGAGACAGTGAAAATAACATCTGCCTCTCAGGGCGTCATCAGGTGAGCGGATAAATATAGAGCCCAGAGCCTAGGACACAGTAAGTGCTCAGTAAAGACAGCTGCCATCAGCAGCAACAAAATTAGCTGCATTTCACTGGGAAGAGAGTGAAGGAAGAGGAAATCCTTGCTGCTCACTGGATGGGTGGAAAGGTGATTTTTTTATATCATCATTAAAAGAAAATAAGCCCAGCCCACGTGGCTCAGCGGTTGAGTGTTGACCTATGAACCAAGAGGTCGTGGGTTTGATTCCCGGTCAGGGCACATGCCCCGGTTTCACGCTCGATCCCCAGTGGGGGGCGTGCAGGAGGCAGCCGATCAAAGTCTCTCTCTCTCATCGATGTTTCTATGTTTCTCTCCCTCTCCCTTCCTCTCCCTCTTAAAAAAAAAATCAATTAAAATAAAATAAAATGTACAGACCCCAAAAAGCCTGTGCGAGTTGGGCCTGCCCTGTAAGCCGCAGAAGGACAGAGAGAGCAAAACAGATCCGGCCGAGGTCTTGCAGACAGGAGCTCACCTGGGTGGTGCCTCCCTCTTCCCCTCAAAGGTTCACTTCCTAAAAGAAAACCCCCGAGATACAGAATCGAGCCCTTCCACTTAGGAGGTCAGGGCTCTTCTTAAATTCCAGGGAAACAACCCGGTTCCCCAGGGTCGCCCCTCAGGGAGGGCAGATTAGAGCAGAGACACCGAGGTCCTTGGCTGTCTCCCCGCCTGTCCCTGGCAGGCCGCTACCAGCCATGTGCTGGGCACCCTCCTCGTTCCACTGCCCTGGGCCGGCTTGTGGGTCCCCAGCCACCTTCTTCCCCCTTCCTGGTGACCCACTTTGGGTGGCTGCAGAGCTCCCCGGCTGCCTCCAGGGTGAACTCTGAAGGCAGCTTCATCAGCTGGGCGGAGAGGGCTGGAGCCAGGCAGAGGGTTTCAGAGGGACCGCAGCCCGGGAGGCTGAGGGGCCCAGCCAGGCCATGTCTCTCCTCCCTCCCTCAGCCGAGTAAGAGGTGCCCGCAGCTGGGAAGTAGCCAGAGCAGAGCAGACGCGTTCACGGGCGAGCCTAGGGTCACTCACCAGGGCTGTGCCACAGCCGCCTGAGCCCCAGTTGTCCCCAGGTGCCTGGCCTTGGCCTTGACTCCTGAAAAAATGCCCTCCACACGCTGGTGCCCTCGCTTGCCTTACAGCCCCAGCCCAGCTTGTCTGTCCCTTTGGGCATGGCCATCTGAGAAAGTCCCTGAGACTTTCTGTAAGAGCCAGAAAGAGAGCCCAGTCTGCTGACTGCGGGCTTGACTTCCCCAAAGGAAGCCCAGGTCCCCTCAAGGCACCCCGTCCCCATGGGGCCCAAAACAGACTCAGCCATCCTAGAGCCGGACCGCCCCAGCCGGAGAGGGAGCGAGGGCTGCTCCCTCCCAGAGGCAGCTCGGAGGCCAAGGCCGTGGGGCAGCCACTTGTGTGGGACGAGGCTGGGGCAGGAGGAGCCGGACCCGAGGGCTCAGGACCCTCGCCGATTCGCGGCGTGCGGAGGGTGGAAGTCCTCCTAACGGTGAGCGGGCAGGAGCTCGCCTCCCAGGCCAGGTTCAGGCCACTTGCGTCCTCCGTCAGTTCTCTCGGTGAAGGAAGAGCCCTCTGTTTCTTTTATTTGTGTCCGAGGGCCTGGGGGGCAGGGGAGAGGGAGGCCAGAGGCCGGAGAGAAAGCGGGGGCAGTAGGAGAGGAATGAGCCGCGGCCCGGGGCCTGCCTGCGCCCCGCCCCCTCCTCCCGTCCTGGGAACTGGGCCTCTCCGCCTGGTCCAGGGCCCCTGCTTCTGCCCCGAAAGCTGGCCGTCCTTCTGAGCTGCCTGGGGCTGCTGGCCCCACCTGTCCGCGGCCAGCAGCTCTGCCTGGCATGGCCACTGGACCCCAAATGTCAGGTGTTTGCTGAGCGCCTCAGTGGGACAAACTGTGCTAGACCCCCTCCCTCAGGGCCAAAGACCACTAAGACTAGGTCCCTGGCCTCGGTGGGCTCCCCAGCTAGTCAGGGAGGCGGCGAGGGAGTGGGGTGGGGACGGCAGGGACAGGGTGGGAGCAGATGGATCTGTAACTGAAAGCAGGGGCCTGGACTGGGTCACTGTATAGAGGATGGAGCGCGTCAGCCATGCGGCCCTCTCTGCAGGCGGGTGATCCAGAGAGAAGCGAAAGCCTAGCCCCAGTGACCTTCCTGCTCTTCTCTTGGGTAGAAGGTGTCCCGTCTCCACCGGAGCTGCCGCCAAGAAACATCCCTTTATTGGCCGGGCCATGCGAGGCCAAGGAGGTCCCCCTCCTGAGCGAGAACCCGAGAGCCACCGAGGTCAGAGCCACCGAGGTCATCCGGCCAAGCCTCTCCGAGACGCTGTTTCAGCGACTGCAGAGCATGGACACCAGCGGGTGAGTCCCCACCTGCGGGTTGCCCCTCAGAGGCCAGCCTCAGGGCCACAGCACCCACGCAGCCTCCTCGGGGCTCACTCCTGCAGGTACCCCTTACAACCCAGGATGGGTCACCGTGGAGCCCCCCGGCCCCCCAATGGTGTGTGTGTGAGGGAGCCCAACTCACCAGTGGCTCCACTGCGTGGGCACTGGGTGGCCCTGCTCAGAGGGTCCGTCTCGCCAGGCCCGGAAGTTGGCAGGAGCTGGCTTTGGAATGACACGCATCTCCTTGCTGCCAACGGCATGGTCCAGACTTTAGGGGCCTGTGCTGTGGCCCCCCTTCCTGGGGCCATAGACTGCACATGGCATCTTTTCCCATCGCAGTACCTCCAGAACCATCCCTCTACTGAGTCAGCTGGCCCAAGCAGAGGAGCTGCCTGCCCTGCAGCCCGGACCGGCCACGCAGCCCTGTCCTACTCTGGGCCCCACTCCAAGGGGACCACCTTCCTTGTCACCTGTAAATGGGCCAGAGCAGTAATTCCCTGTGTGGTGTGGACTGTGAGGTCTGCGCAGCGCAGTGCTCCTTCCTTCATGATGGAGCATGTGAGAGGCTTTTGTTCCAATACTTTAAGTTTTACTGGCTCTGATCCAGGGTTCTCAGCGTCTGGTCCTTTATGTGTCCCCATAACTGCTCCTGCTGGTCCATATTGATGAGCTCCTGCAGCTCCTTTGCCATATGGTCCCTCTCTTAGCAGGCCCAGCATTGCAAATCAGAGGCCCTGACTTCAAGACAGGCCAGGGGAGGCCGGTTGGCGGGGCTCAGTTGGTTTAATGTCGTCTCATGCACCAGGTGGTCACCAGTTTGATTCTGGTCAGGGCACATGCCCGGGTTGCAGGCTTGATCCCCAGTAGAAGGCATGCAAGAGGCAGCCAATCGATGTTTCTCTATTGTCATCGATGTTTCTGTCTCTCTCCCCCTCCCTCTTCCTCTCTCAGAAATCAATAAAAACATATTAAAAAAAAAAAAAAAGACAGGCCAGGGGGACAGCTTTAATAGGAAGGAGGCTCCTTGAGGGGAATGTGTCCCCAGTGCCCAGCATGCTGCCTAGTATATGAATTACTAAGTTAGTACCCAGTAACTTCCGTGCATTAATAATTTAGAAACATTTTTGTTTCTTTGTGAGAAAAGGGTCCCCAAAGAATACCCCAGTGGCAGGCTGCTGCGACATCTCAGACTAGAAAGATCAGCTTGAGGCGGCCAGGGCCGCTCACCTACCACCTGACCTGGCAAAACACAAAGGAAATGCCTAGAGGTACACACAAGGACCGTCTGCTAAGATACCTGGTGTTTTCTGTTTCCACCCGACACATCCCCTGCTGCTCCTCCGGGCCCACTGGGCTGTATGCTCTGCACACTTCGAGTTACCCGTGCTATTTATCATTTGGCTAAATCTCCAGTGCTTTGAACATGGTGATACATTACCCTGAAACATTTGTCCAAATAACAAATGCTTGTTAAGATATTCAGTGCACAGCCCATTGTTTGTCTCCTTGAGTTTGCATTTCTCTCCAGGTTTAGATGCTAAATGCAGTGACTTCCGTGGGGAAATAGGCAGGGAGCCCAGTGGTGCCACCATCTGCCCAATCCTCCCGAGTCTCCCAAATCTACTGTCTCCGTCTCCTCTCCGGTGCCTCCTCTCTGGGGACAGGTGTGCGCTTGGGCCCGGGGCCCAGTGGGGCAGGACAGTGTATGCAGCCCAGCTTCGGTGCAGCCTTGAGAGGCGTGGGGTGGGTGGGGGGGGCTTGTGAGCAGGTGGGGGGCATGCTCTCTGGTTTTGCTTCTCAGCTAGCATGTGGCAGTAGAACCTCCCTAAAACTTCCGCTTGGAGTTGGGGATGAGTAAATGGCGGATGGTGGAAGGACCCTGGTCACACGGTTCTCTTCTGGGTCATGAAAAACTGAGATTAGATTCTTCCCTGTGTTTTGAAGTTAATCTATTTTGTAAAATAGCTCTGACAGAGGACTGCCTTGAGGTTATTCTTAATTATAGGACGACCTGCACAGCCTTTTGTGCAAGTTAATTAGATCTAATCCATTAGGTCATGGTTAACACAAGACCGTGGAGTAAGATAACCTCTAATCAGCAGTTTCCATCTTACGTCAACACTTTTCTACAACAAACATTTTAACAAATACAGCTTCTTATAGCAAGGATTTGTGGTCTTGAAGTTATAAGTCAGTAGTCATCAGAACAGTTAAAATACATATCTTAATACTGTAGGAGGTTTTTATCACGTCAAGACTCAGAGTAAGTACAGATTAAACTTAAATGTTACAACGACTGGTACGTAAACAGTTGCTGACTTCCCCAACTCGAGGAGTCAGAGTGGCTAAATTCACTCCTTTCTGATCTTAGGAGCAACGGCTTTTCACTCTTTCAAGGATCCTACCAAAAAAACCCCCAAAATCCCAAACAAAACTGTGACCTGCAGTTTTGACTGGATTACCCGTCAAGGCTGGAACAAAGGTTTTCAAGGCTTGCAATCATTTTTTCACACGGGCCAGTGAGCATCCTTGGACCTCGGTTTCCTCATCTGTGAAACAGGAATAGTAAGACCTGCCTTGTGACATTGATCTGGGGGTTAAAGGAAAAACTGAGCATAAAGTGCTTAGCAGAGTGGCTGGATGTTGTCCTCAGGAAATATTTGCTGGGATTAATTTTTATTATTACAGGAACCAAGATCAAAAAGTGATCTAAAAAAAAAAAAGGGTGCTGGGACATAGAATGTAGAAGTGTGATCAGTCCTAGGGGACAGCCTGGTGCCACGCGGCCGGGGCTCTCCTCTGCCAGGCCATCGTGTTCAATGAGCCCGTCCGACCTGCAGTCTGTGAAGGGGCTGGATCAGACCCCGGAGGAGGCCACGGGCAGGACATCTGGGCTGCCACCACCACATGCCCAGCCCCATCTCTCATCACAGAGACTTCCTTCCCCACGGAGCCTGGACTGACTGGGAGGGAGCCTGGACTGACTGGGAACCTCCCGCCACAGGCCTGCAGGTCGCCTCTGGCTGTGAATTCTCAGTTGGCACATGAGCAAGGCCCACCTGCCGCGAGCTAGAGCCTTGCCCAGCCCTCAGGTCCCGCCTTTAGGAATAGGCGAAGTAGGGAACAACCCCAGTGGACGTTTCCCAAGCTGTTTTCACCTTCTTTTTAGGGGATAACATCTCCCAGTATCTCTCCCTTCCAATTACTGGCTTAGGGAAAAGCCTTTATGGGCTGGGTTACCAGGGCCCCTCCCTGGCCAAACCCTTCATCTCGCTGCAACCAGCTTCTCTGCCCTCCGGGAGACTAGGGGACTGTCCAGGCGCCCAGAGGGTGCCCCGAAGGACCTAGTCTAGCAGGAGACTCTGAGAATGCGCATTTCTTCTCCTTAGTCCTGGTGTTTGCGGCCTAAGGGACAGGACAAGCATTTTGTTTCTCTTTTTCAGGCTCCCGGAAGAGCACCTGAAAGCCATCCAGGACTATTTAAGCACGCAGCTCGCCCTGGACGCCGACTTCGTGAAGACGGGCTCCAGCAGCCTCCCCAACCTGAAGAAACTGACGGTGCTGCTGTGCAGGGAGCTCTACGGGTAACGGCCGGCGGGCGGGGGCAGGACGCGGGGCGGACGCGGGGCAGCTCCCGGGCCCGGCTCCCTCTGGCCGCGCAGACCCGCCGCTGCGCTCGGGACAGTGGGGCAGCTGCCTTAGGAATCTCCGTGGTTATTTCAGGCTTTGTTTTCGTGGCATTTGAACTATAGCGCTGTTTTGGTTTTTCATGCGTGTTTTTTAACTGAAGTTCATTTGAGGCGGGTCGCTATGGGGAGGGGCGGCAGGACTTTCTGCGGGCCTTTCACACTTGCTCAGGGTCCAGCATGTAAAGCCCTTGGGGCTGGTCTTCCTTCTTGCAGCAGTGGGCACATTGGACAAGCACATAGGACACCGGAGGAACTAGATGAAAGCCAGCCTCCTTTCTATGTGGGTGGTGATGGCCCAAGGTGGCCAGAGATGGCAGTTTTCAGCCATTCACCAAAATATCAATTTTCTGATATTGAATTCATCGAATGACCAGTTGGTAAAAGTTCCAATTTCATTTAGATTTTTTAAAATTTTATGTTTTAATTTCATTCACACAAAATTAATTTAAAGTTTAATTACATTTTAATTGTTAGAGGTGCAAAATTCAGGCTGATCTGCCATCTGAAAAAACTTAGCAGAAGAATCCTTTTAATGCTGTTTTAAAAGCTTGAAAAATAGAAAATAAAAACATCTGAAAGAAATCACAAGGAGCCAAAGCAATCCCATCATAAATGAAAAGTCAACATTTTGGTTGGAAAAAATCGCATTTCGTGTGGGTGAGGTTTTTTTTTTTTTTTTTTGGCCTATACTGATTTTTATTTTATTACAGATACAGCAGTTTCAAAACTCTCTTGTCAGCTTCTCTGATGCATTTCCATCTTAGCTTAGTAACTATGCAACAAAGAATCTTTCATCATCAGTAATCAAACTGAACTTTCCTCTTCAAGATCTTAAAAGTACAATCCGTACATTTGGTAAATTTAACCAATAATTTCTTTGACAAATCGAGCACTCAGCAGACTGGCCGGTCAGGTTTAATTTCAATGAATTGGCTTTCCACTAATCCGGTTTCCAACAGGACCTAGAGCCGTCATTTATACTTTCCCACAGAGAGATGCTTTTCCACTGGAAGCTGTTGCTATTCATTTATCACCAGGGAAAACTTATACGCATGACACTTTCTTTTTAACAAACAATTTCATGACTGGTGACATTTTATTTCGGCTCCAGTGGAGTTCCCATTCTTTGCTGCTTCTCTGTCCAGAAGAAAATATACCTTTAAGTTTCTCCACTAAGCTTCTCCAGTCACTCGGCCCGTGGGCAGTGTCCCCGACACCTCACTGCTACCTGGGTCCTGGCACCTCACCTTATGGGGCAGCAGCTGCCCCAAGGTGCCTGCTTCCCTGGCGCATTGTGCTGGCGGAAAACGCTTGCTTTGGCTTCTAGCTGTTCCCCGCGTTTATTTACGGAGCAGTCACCTTCCAGTTAGAATTAGAGACACTATGATGCCCCCCCCATCTGTCTTCACCTTCATAGGCAAAATAATAGCAGACTTGGAGAATGGTTAACTGAGAGATGGAATTTTAGAAAATCTTAGGAATAAAATTATGTTTTCCATCCCCCTGCCACCCCTGCTGGTGCTGTTCCATGAAACTAACTATAAACTTGTAGTTTTTAAGACGCTTTGGTTGGAACAGGTCTTCAATCATTCAGTTCAATTCATTCATTCATTTATTCATTCACAGGGATGTTTGGAAGACAGCATCTGATCTCTGTTCTGGGTGCTGGGTTACAGCAATAAACACAACGCACAGGTTCCTGCTCTTTAGGCCTTGTTGGAACTGACATCTTAGTGAGGAGCGCAATAGTAGATTAAGCCTGTAAATAAACAAGATAATTTTAGTAGGCATCATGATGAAATAAAACAGGAGAAGTGATGGAGAGACATTGAGGGGGAGAGGTGCCAGCGTCCTTGGGGGGGTCAAGGAAGCCTCTCTTGCAACCAAGAGCTGGCACCTTGGTGACAAGAGGGAGCTAGCCACCCAGTGATTCGGCAGAGGGGTGTCAAGTACAAAGGCCCTGAGGCAGGAATGAGGCAGGCCTCCAAAGAACAGACAGAAGGGCTGTGCAGCTGGAACGCAATGAGAGAAAGAGCATAGGTCAGGGAGAGGCAGGCATGGGGTGGCCAGATGCAGCAAATAAAACACAGGATGCCCAGCTCAATTTGGATCTTAGATAAACCACAAATGTTTTTTTAGTATAAGTATATAGCATGCAATATTGGGATATACTTATGCTAGCAGATTATCCATTGCGTATCTGCAATTCAAGTTGAACTGGACATCCTGTGATTTATCTGGCAGTGCTGGGCAGAGCCACACACGTCCACCTCACAAGGCCCTACAGAGATTTTAGAGGACTGTGGCGGGACCTGAGTCGGGCCTGAATGGGTCCCAGGGGGCAGACCCAGAGCAAGAGACCAGGGGGAGCTGCTGCGGCTGTGGCGTGATGGTGGCCCGCGAAGGACGCAAGCAGAGGCAGGCGGCTCTGTCTGTCTGCTTCCTGCTGGGACCCGGACTGGAGACAGTGCCTGGCAACAGAAACAGCTGATAGACGTTAGTTAAATAACCAAAGGGCTTGGAGGGGCGTGGGCACCGAGAGCTGGGGTGCCCTGGTGTGTGGGTGGGTGGCAGAGCTGCCTGATTGGATGCAGAGTGAGAAACGGACCATGAGGGGGACCCCTAGGTTTTTGGGGGGAGCAGCTGAGTGGATGGTGGTACCAGTTACTGGAAAGGTAAAAGTCAATGTGGAGGGGTTGGGGTTGGGGTTGGGGTGGGGGGTCTTTCTCTGGGCTACTGTCGGCTTGGGGTGCTATGAGGCATGCCGCCAGCTGAGCCGTCAACCAAGGATTTATGCTAGAAGTTAGAGCCCGGGAGACCTCACGGCTGGGGGGTACATTGGGACTCATTGGCATACAGTTGGCACTTAAAGCTGGGAGACAGTGGGGTAAGGTCACTGCAAGAAGGGGACACAGGCTGGACGTTTAGCCGTGAGGTGCAGGAGGACGTGCCGGAAAGGGCGCCTGAGGGTGATACCAAAGGTGACCAGGTTCGTCCACTCTCACCACCTGGCACAACACCGACGCCCTGAATGGGAAGGTGGCAGGGAGCTGAGGCCTGAGCATCAGGGCGAGAGCCTCCGCCGCCAAAAGTCGTTAGGGTGTCAGGACCCGGGTCTGAAATGAAGAACTTCGGCAGCGCCAGGAAGATCTGCAACCCCAGGTTAGGTTTTCTAGAACGAGACAGGAACTTATCCAAAGAAAAAAGAGAAATAAAGAGTAAAGTCCCCAGAGTCTGGAAATACTTGGTAACCCTTGAAATGGAGAAATGCAAGTGGAATTTTAAAATAAAATGTCAGCGTGTGGAAACAGTAAGTGGGCACGGGGTAAAGATTTTAATAAACAAAAGCAAAACAGAAATACTTCACCATCATTGTAACTGCTTCACTGAAGGCTGGAAAAACGAAGGCTTAATTTGACAATCAAATTTGAAAATCAAATCACAAAACAGCCCAGTGTCAGGGGAATATGTAGAGAAAACTCAGAGGGCTAAGTAAGCAGGTGCAAAGGGTGCAGGGTAAAAAACTGAGCCTTTGCAAACAGGGCCCAGAGGTTCCACTTCCAGCGGGTAGGATGGGCTATGGAAGGAGCAGGAAAACTCGAGGAACAACTGACGACTAGATGTATGAAAGAAGCATTTTCCCCCCCAGGCTTTTAAAGGAGCTAAATCCAGGAATTAAGAAACCTCACAAAGATGCAATTAACAGAACAACCAAATAGCAATCCCTACACCTCTTCTTATAATGTTTCTAAGCCTCAAGGGAAGGCGACTGCAGAAAGTAAATACTTAGGAACAGCCACATTGCTTTCAAAAATTACAATATTTAAAATTTTTCATGCTCTCTGACAATGCAGTAGAAATTCTGAAGCAGTATCTCCAAGGAGAACGCTACTGACCTGGGGTTAACTCAACCTAGATGTCATTCAAGGTCAATAGCACTGATCATGTGCCTCTGCTTCAGAAAGGATCCAACAATTTCACACACACCCCCACCCCGAATTTTTGAGTGCTGGTGGTCCTAAAAACAAGAACCAGCAGCTTACTGAGCAGCTGGATATGACTACACCCGAAGAGAAGTGTTCATCTCTGACTCCCAGAACACAGAAATAAATTAAAACAGAAATAAATAGCAGAACTAGCCACAACCACCCGACCATCTAGATTTGTTTAGATCATTTCCTAAATCACAGCTGAGTTAAGGAAGAAAGTGACACAGTGATAGCCTCCCTGGGTAGGTGTGGGGCACAGAGTGCAGCAGGTCCACAAAGCACCCATGCAACATGTAACTTTCAGAAGAGTGAGAGGCCTCCCTGGCTGGTGTGGCTCAGTGGGTGAGTGCCCTCCCACGCTCCAAAAGGTCACTGGCTCTGTTCCCGGCCGGGGCCCATGCCGGCGAGATCTCCAGCAGGGAGCGTGCAGGAGGCAGCCGATAGATGTTTCTCTCTCTCTCTTCCTCTCTCAAAATCAATAGAAACATATTTTCAAAAAAGAAAAGGAAAGAGTGAGAGTCCAATTTAAAAGGAGCAAATTATCACTCACTAGTAAATACTGATGATAAATTGTTGACGAAGGTAAACAAAAAACTACCAAGGAAAAGATGAAAAATAGAACCATAAAAAGTTACAAATCACTTTATAATGAAATCCAGCCCACCTAGGATGAAAATAA
This sequence comes from Miniopterus natalensis, assembly GCF_054644295.1. Lineage (NCBI taxonomy): Eukaryota > Metazoa > Chordata > Mammalia > Chiroptera > Miniopteridae > Miniopterus > Miniopterus natalensis. Next base: position 3,613,599 of record NC_142088.1, on the reverse strand, counting down.
CAGAGTGGGGGGAAAAATACAACAGCTACGTTAAATAAAAAGCAAAACAATATGTGAAGAGTTGTTACCAATGTATAAAAGTACCAACAAAATTCCCAACAGAAAACTGACAAAGGACATGAACAGTTTGTACGAAGAGAAATAGGGTTGCAATCAACCTTGTAGAAAAATACTTAATGACATTAGAAATGAAAGATATGCGAATCAATTCATTAGTATTGAAATGCGATGTTGAGAGAGAGAGAAAAGAAAATAGTGGAAGGACTTCAGGCAGCAGTGCATCTGGGCTGGGCCAGCGTCGATGGCCCTGCCGTTGGTACCATCTCTCAGGGGCTTGGCAATATTGATGGGGAGCCGTAATCTCTGTTCATCCTTAAATTGTCATTGAAAATAAGACAGGAAAAGCTATATGCACAGAGCTGTTCAAAGCAGCCTTTATTTAGGATCGCCAAGATCTCAAAATAACCCAAATATCTACAACCAACTTCCTCCATTATTTGGAAACCTCTAGAATGTTAAATATGCAAAAACATGAACAGTTTTTGGTGAAGCGAGTGAAAAATAGACATCAAAATTGTCTGCCCACCCTGCTTAAAACAATGTGGAAATAGTTGAAAAAGATGAGAAGGGAACGAAGAATCCATAAAGCCCCGGTACTGGCTCGTCAGGGGATCAGACCAAGGAAAACCTCTCTCTTGGAGGCGGGCATTCGCGCCAGGAGGCACAGACTGGCAGCCCAGGAAGCCCCTGGGGCACGCGTTTAAAATGCAGATTCTGGACCAAATCAGGCTGGGGCCCTGAAATTTGCATTTTTAACACTTGAGCATAGGTGTGATTTTTATCTACAGTAAATGTTGGAACCTTGGGCTACTAAGTGATTTCAAAGTAGTTTTGTGATTCTAGATCCAAATTTTCTACAGGCCAGAGGTAAATCAGGTCTGCAAATCCAGGCTCCAGTTTGGGGGTGTGGGATGGGGAGGAGTGGAGGTCTGGGGGGGTTGGGCAGGCCTGGATCTTCTCCCAGGCTTGTTCTTCTGGAAGGATTCTTGCCTTCACCAGATGGGGCTCCAGATGGAGCAGGGATGCCTCCGCTGGTCCTCACTAACCTGTGACCTTCACCTTGTCCCCCCACAGAGAAGTCCTCCGGACCCTTCCCTCCCTGGAGTCTCTGCAGAGGTTGTTTGACCAGCAGCTTTCCCCGGGCCTCCGTCCTCGGGCTCAGGTAAAGGCCTGGGGGTTGGAAAGATGAGTTTGATAAACTGGGGGGGGGGTAGGGGGGGGATCGAAGTAGCCAGTGTCCTGAAGGCTCTGAAGGGAACCCCACCCTACCCCACCCGGACTTTGCTGGACCACCAGAGTATGCTGTGGGGTGAAGGGTGAGAACCACAGAGCTCTGTCCCCCTCCCCCCCTTGCCCTTAGGTGGGCGAGGCAAGATGGGGACCCCTGGACCCCCGTGTGGAATTTATTTGAGAACTGCCGGTGGGGTACAAAATGTAACATTATTAAAACGGCTGCTGGCCCGAAGGTTGGGGAAAGACCTGGGTCCGCCCTGTGTGAGAAAGGAGAGTCATTAATCTTGGAACCCACACCCTCCTTTGAAAAGTCAACTGAAAAGCCAAGTGAAGTATCTCGCCAGTTTGTTCAGACCCGCAGGTGGCACTCAGACCAATTTGCCCACTTCTGGGCGGATGCTGTGAATTTTGCCCTCAACTGCCAGGCTGGTGACATTTGGGGCTGGATCGTTTCTTTATTGTGGGGAACTGTCCTGTGCACTGTTGTTTTTTAACACATCCTGGCCTCTACCCATGGGACACCATTAGCATTCCCCAGTTGTGACAACCTCAATGTCTCCGGATTTGTCAAATGTCTCCTGGGGGCAAAACTGCCACCAGCCGAGAACCGCTGGGCCAGGTCTGCATTCAGATCTCAGGGGCACACCGGCTGTGTCACCTTGGACCAGCTGACTCACCACTTTGACTCAACTTACCCATCTGCAGAATAAGGATTATAAGAATCAATACACATGCAGCTTCGATGAGTGACTATGTTAAAATACGCTGCCCACAGCGTGAGAACTCATCCGGTCCTCGTGTGCGTCCCGCCGAGGAAGAGCCAGACATACGGACAAAGCTCCAGTGTTGTTCTCACGCCTCCCAGCCCAAGAACTAGCCCCCCGTTTGTCGGGAACTTCATTTATAGTTTGTTTTTGCCAAACCTGCTCCAAAAGACCCAGATTCAGCAAGAGAGGGGGGAAGTCACCAGCCTAAAACTGCCAGGTGACTGTCCCAGGGAGCAAGCTGGTAGTTTTTCAAGCGTCCCAGAGGGAGCATGAGGGGTGGAAACCGGTTATCTTCTCAGGCTTTTGTGAGCAAGCCCTTAGAGCAAGGGGATCCCGAACTGTCTCATCCAGTGACTAACGCAGTTGGAGAAAGTGTTGACAGATGTGATGCTGCTGCTGATAGTGTGTCGGGTGATGACTAGTGGTTGGAGGTGACAGTGGCCGTGGTGGGGAGGGGACTGGTGGCAGTGCTGCAGGTGGCAGTGACGGAAGTGATGGTTGGCTGCTGATGGCAGAAATAGTCTGCTAATGTGGCTGGGTGGAAAATTGAGGTCAAAAGCAAGCGTAGCCTGCTGACTTGTCAAGCAAGGGGTGGGGTCACGAGACGTCACCTGGTTGGCGATAACCCTCATTCTGTTCTGCTTGGTATTCAGGTTAACCATGCACGTGTCTGCTTTTCTCAGCCTACATCAGGAGGGCCGGGGGTGTCTTATTAACCCTATGCCTCCAGCTCCTGGCAGCCCGTCTGGCACAGAATAGATGCTTTAGAAATGTTTGTTCTGGGGATAAATGCTTGAGACCGTGGACTTGGTGCCAGGCCAACGGGATTCGAGTCCTGCTCTGCTGTTACTAGCTGTGTGACTCCCGACAAGTAACGTCAGCTCTCTGGGCCCCACGTATGCCTTGAACAACTGCACTGAGCACCTTCCCTGGCGGGGCACTGTTCCGAGCACCAAGGCGGCAGCACCGAACAGAGCACGCACGGTCCCAGTTCTCACGGAGCTTGCTTTCCAGCAGGGGGAACACACAGGGGACAAATAAATGACCGTGGTGGCTGACAGGCAACAGAGCGGGGTGATTTGATAGGGGCGGCCTGGCGGCTACTTGAGTGTGGTCAGGGAAGACCTCTCCGTGGATCTGAGACCTGAGTGACTGGGGGCGGCCTTCCCAGGTGGAACCACGTCCCTGGGTGTTCCTCGGGAGGTGTCGCTCAAGGCCATGGGCGGATTGGAAGTGAGGCTGAGCGGGGCTGGGGCTGGGGGTTGGATCACACGGCCTTGGGGCAGGGCAAAGAGTTGGGATAACTTTCCCAAGCGCGGGAAGCAGCGAGCCTGGGGCTGTGGGCAGCGGGTGGCTCTGTTTGGGGAGCAGAGCGGGAGCAGCGATGCAGTAGGTGTAGGAGGAGGAAGGTAACTCTCAAGGCCGAGCGAGGCGTTTCGTTTGAGCAAATGGGTGGGTGAGGGGGAAGCTCTGGAAGAAGCAGGTTTGTAGGGGAGAAAAAATGGCCTGATACATCTGAGGTGACTTCTTCACCTGCAAAGGGGGATAGTAACAGTGCCTCCGGGTCGTTGGGGCGATGAACTGAGATGAGGCATGGAAGGCGCTCGGAGTTCACCTCTCCGTGGCCGGCGCTCAGTGGACGTGCCCTTTGCTCATCTCATCTCCCAGGTGCCTGGTGAGGCCAATCCGATCAGCATGGTGACCAAGCTCAGCCAACTGACAAGTCTGCTGTCCTCTATTGAAGAGAAGGTACTTGGGGGGTCCCGCAGCTTCCCCGTGATCCCCTCTTCTCCCAGGGAGTGCCCAGCCGTGCAGGCTCTGCGCCCCCTTGGGCTCTGCCCCAGAGGATGCTGTCTTCCCCTCGCCTCCCAGCCTCAAGGGCTTTGTGCGTTTACGCCCCCAGGTCAAGGCCTTGCTCCACGAGGGACTCGAGTCTCCCCACCGGCGTTCTCTCATCCCTCCAGTCACCTTTGAGGTGAGTGGCTGTGCCCTTGTGCTTTGCAGTTTGGAGGCTGGGGGACATTCCGGTCCCTGTGGAAGGAGGGCTTTGGGCTCACCTGCGCAAGGTCAAGGAGCACAGCGACTGAGAGTGGCTGTCAGCGGGGCCACCTGCGGAGGTGCTTCAACGTTGGGATGGGTGTCCAAAGAACCTGTGGGACCTCCTTCATGGGGAGGTGCCCCAGGAAAGAGCCTCTCGGCCCAAGAGGACTTCAACTTTGTCCTTTCTAACGCGGGGTAACGAGGGACATCAAATGGGGCCGCCAAACTGGCTGCAAAGTCCCTTAAGAGGGGATTAGGAGAAAGAGACAAATCCCACCATTTCCCTCGTAGTGAGGGGTTAGAATCCCTAGGCTCAGCCCAGAAATTTGTTTTTCTTAATTATCCCCAGAGATTCTGGTGCATCCATCTCAGCCCTGGTCCCACATTCAGAAACACAGAACGAGGTGTCCCAAGATGTACCCCCCCTTCTCCCCAAAGTCCTTTCTAGCCCTGAAGATTCTGGGTTCGGATATATTTCTATCTTCTGAGCATGGCAATTGTCTCTCTCCTAATTTTTATCCGTCAATGTTCAATTGAAACAAGGCTTAAGCCTGATAATAAAACCCTTCCTGGAAATAGATGACATCAGATTAATGAGTGCTGTCAAACTAGGCAGTGAATGAACAATTTTCCAGTAGTTCATCTGTTTCCTCCCCCAAACCCGTTGGCAGAGCAGCTAATGTGCACACAGCGGACTGGCCAGGTTCCTTGCCACGTTTCAGCAATTCTCGAGACTCCCAGTGGAAACCTGGGTGTGTGGCGCTGGCGAGGGAGGCTTGGAAATAGAATCCAGGTGGCCCAGTATGGGACACTGAGGCTGGACTGGCCAAGGGCTGTCCAGCCACACAGACGAGGGCCTCGTGAAAGCCTGGACAGAGGCAAGATGACCGACATCTCTCCCCGCTCTCCCTCCCCTCCCCTCCCCGCCCCCCTCCTGCTCCTTCTGCCCCTCACAGGTGAAGTCCGAGTCTCTGGCACTTCCCCAGAAACTGCAGCTCAAAGTGGACGTGGAGTGTGGGAAGCTGATCGTTAAGAAGTCCAAGGACGGTGCTGAGGACAAGTTCTATAGCCACAAGAAAAGTAAGACCCTCATGCCCGTAATGCTCTCATCTGCTGGTGCCCTTACTGATGTCCTGCCAGGCACATGCCACCCCTGTGCTAGGACACCCACCGCCCCCATCCTGCCTGTGGAACCCTCCACCCAGCTCTAGGCCCACCTCACGTGCCCCTGCCTTCCCGAGGCCTTCCCAGTCCATTCGGCCTCCTTCCTCCAAACCCGGGGGTAACGTGGCAGCTCTGTGATGGGTTCCTCCCCACTGGGGGCCAGGCTCATGCACAGTCACCTCCCAGGGCCTGGTCCAGGGCCAGGGCCGTGCGTGTGTAAGGACTGTGGCCTGGATCAGGCAGCATCTTTAAGTGTAGCAGAGACTGGGAGACAGTTTCAAGTGCATGGGCTCTGGTCCCAAACTGCCCAAATTTCACATCCCAGCTCTGCCTCTTAGCAGCTGTGTGACCTTGGACAACTTAACCACGCTGGGCCTCAGTTTCCTCCTCTGTAAAATGATTATGATGAGAATTAAGTGGATAATCTGCATGTAAGTCTCCTTAGGAGAGAGCCTAGCCTGTAGGAGCCCCTCGGAGCACCTGAGGCTTTGCACCAGCAAGTAAACTCATCAGTAAAATGGGAGATGTTCGCACACCAGATGTTTACTGTGGGCCAGGTGCTGGGGATCCAGGGCCTTTCCTTGCATGGAATTTACATTCCGGAGCACTGAGTGGCCCATAAACACTCAAATAAATACAGGGTGGGGCAGAAGTAGGATTACAATTGTTCATATGAAAAATAATACAATAATTAATGAATAGTAATTACACAAGAATATACTCTGTCCTGGCCAGGCGGGGCTCAGCGGTTGAGCATCAACCTAGGATCCAGGGGATTGCGGTTTGATTCCCGGTCAGGGCACATGCCCGGGTTGAGGGCTTGATCCCCAGTCGGGGGCATGCAGGAGGCAGACAATCAACGACTTTCTCATCATTGATGTCTCTCTCTCTCTCCCTCTCCTTTCCTCTCTCTGAAATCAATAAAGATATATTAAATATATGTGCTGCCGAAGCGAGCACTGAAGATATATTAAAAATAAATAAGTAAACTCTCTTTTGCATACTCACAAGTGTAAACCTACTTTTGCCCACCCTGTATATCAATGTGCTGATTAAGCTACTGATTGAGGGCTGTGAAGGAAAACATCCAGAATAACAGGAGCAGAAGGCAGTGCAGAGGGGACAGAGCCTTGAGTTGCCAGCCCCTGTGGGGGGGCTCTCCAGTGACAGCCAGCCGGTGTGGCCAGAGGTCAGTGGGAAGAGCAAGGCTGCCGCGAGTCCCCTGGAGGGGGCACCTCGGGGCCACACAGCGCTGGTGATCCCAGCAGAGTACGGAGAACACGGGAGGAGAGCACCCGAGCCTCCTGAGCTCCTCGGCCCCGGCGGCGGGGTGACAGTGCCGTACAGCGGCTCTTTCCGTGTGTGGCCGGTGGGTTCCTCTGAGGCACCTGAAAAACGCTGTGGACGCTCCCATCAAATCAGCTCCCGCCTCCACCCGGCAGCCTGTGTCCATTTCAGGAGCCCCTGAGGCCAAAGTCTCTCTGGTCTGTAGATAGTATCCTTCATCTTCAGGGTCTCAGAATCCACTTAGGAACATAACCAAGGGTCCTGGATTTAGCAAATGAAAATACAGGCCGCCCAGTGAAGCTTGGATTTCAGATAAACAGCACATGAAATGTTAGCGACGTATATCCCATGTGATGCTTGGGACATACTTACAGTAAAATTAATGTTTTTCTGAAACCGAAACTTAGCCGGGCATCCTGTATTTTATCTGGCACCCCCTAGGTCTGATCAGTGTCTTTTGTTCTTAATAAAGAAGTTTGGGCATAGAAAATAACAAAGAAGGACATTATGGAAAAGTGATTTTGTAGAGAGTGAAGGTGAATGTTTTTTCATGAAACTTGTGTTGTAGTCACGCATACATGCAAATTTGTGTGCATGGGGGTCACCATGTAAAACATATTTTTTCTGGAATCACAGGAAAAAAAGAAATGGATGCAAACCAGAATTTAGTGGCCACTCTGTTCGTACTGGGTGGGAGTGGGTGAATGAATAAGTGAGCTTCCGTTTCTCTTAAGTCCTGCAGCTCATCAAGTCTCAGAAGTTTCTGAACAAGCTGGTGATTTTGGTGGAAACAGAGAAAGAGAAGACCCTGCGGAAGGAATACGTTTTTGCTGACTCCAAAGTAAGTGACAACAGACGATTAAGATGGGCAAGGGGAGAGAGAGGGTTGAGTGAGGGACACATGTTTCCCAAGCCTGGATCTGTGCCTCGGAAAGTTTGTACCGTGAGCTCACTCAGTTCTCACAACCCATTTCCCAGCTGGGAAAGCTGAGTCCAGGTTGGTGAGGGGGCGCGTTCCCCCAGCTGGATTCAAGCAGTCACAGCCCCATCGTCTCTTCCCCCCTCCACGCGGCCTGCCCGAGAGGATGCATCCTTTCCTGCCGTGTCTACCCAGCCCTGTGGGGAGGCCTTTAGCTTCTCTGGGCTGCACTCAGAAGCACGCTGGGCACCCCAGGTTCAAATCTGAGTCCCAACCAGTGCTCTCTCCATTTCACGCAGCCCCACTCTGCAGAAGTGAGGTGCGTTCCAGGACTGGCTCCTGGAGTAAGGGGTGATGTGGGCCCATGGAAAGACTTAGGGTCTTTGGGCATCACATGGGCCTCTGTACAGCCAGAGGCAGGGTTCTCTGCGACCTGACCTCACCTCTGACATGCCAGCCAGGGGCTGGAACCCACCATCGCCTCCCTAGCGTTTATCTTCTAGCGTTTATCGTGTATGAGGCATTACACAAGGGGCTCCCAGAGCATCGGGTGTCAGCTGAACACATGCTGGCACCGTAGTAAGGCTGAGGGACAAGGGCTCCAAGTACAGGTTCACAGGGACAGCCCCCACCGAGTGCCCTATGGGTGAGATGGCAGGGCTGGGCTGGTGGGAGGTCTGGGGGAGGTCTGGGGATGCCCAGAACTGGCTGAGAGGGTGGGGACGACTGGGAGGAGTGAGAGGGAAGGGCTGGGAGAAACAAGGGAGTAGGGGCTAGACAGGCGCTGCAAGGCCTGGCTGGGCATCGTTCTGAGCACGGGGCAGAGGTCCAAAACCCAGTGCTGCCCGTTGCTGCAAGCCCACCCAGTGCTGCAAGCTCAGAAGGGTTGAGACACAGCAGTAAACTGAAGCACCGAATTTTGAGCTATTCCTAACTAAAGGCAGCTTTCCTGGATAACTAAACAAAGACTATTAAGGAGGCTCTGACAGCCTCCCTGTGTTCTTCTCAATTAGTTTCTTTAATTTAAATTTTCTTTCATTACAGAAGTAATCTAGTCTCATTGGTGGAAAAGTTACAAATAAGCAAAAAGCTTAAAATAGAAATACCAGTACACCACTAGTAAACCTTGGACGATATGTTTTGGGATGGTTTTTGTGTTTTTTATATAAATGCAATGGTGCTATTCATACTGTTTTGTCAATGGGGTTTTTGTACTTAACAATATATTCTGACCATCTATTAGTGTTGATAAAGCATTTCTACACCACAGTTTCTGAGCCCTATGGTATTCTAGCATACGGATGACCCGCAATACCATTATGAAGTCATTTCCTAAGATTGGACATAAGGTTGTTTCTCATTTTTTCTGTATTGAAATGTGTGCTGCAGTTCCCGTGACACGGTTGGGTCTTAGTCTGGTTCCCAAATATTGTCCTAGAGTCTTGTCCTTGCCTCGGCCCCGCTGGGTCACAGAGAAGCCACTTTCTTTCTTTCTGTTTTAATGGGTTTTTTTAATCGATTTTAGAGAGAGAGAGAGATAGAAACATTGAGGTAAGAGTCATTGATCGGCTGCCTCCTGCACGCCCCCGACTGGGGATCAAGCCCGCAGCCGGGGCACGTGCCCCGACCGGGAATCGAACCGCCGACCTCTTGGTTCACGGGGTGGACGCTCAACCACTGAGCCACACCGGCCGGGCAGAAGCCACTTTCTCCGTCTTGGTCCCATCTCCCAGTCGCCCTCCGGGAAGGCCCTGCTCACTGGCGCTCCTCTCAGCTCTCCTGAAGCTGACGGAGCGCTTTGAAAGTGCCGCGTGCGGGGCGCAGAGGCCTTTCTGAGTCTGTCCGCCCTTCGATCCCCAGAAGCGAGAGGGCTTCTGCCAGCTGCTGCAGCAGATGAAGAACAAGCACTCGGAGCAGCCGGAGCCCGACATGATCACCATCTTCATCGGCACCTGGAACATGGGTGGGTCCGGCGCCTCCCCTCCCGCCTGTCGCCTCCCCTCGCTTCTGCTTCCTGCCTGGCCATCCTGAAAGGGTGGGGGAACCCGTCACCCGTCTCCCCCACCCCGCTCACCGGCACAGCCGCCCTTCTAGGGAATCCGCCCTTTTCCTAAGACCAGGGGAAGGGGGCCAGCCCGGGACTCTCATGCCCCAAGGGCCGCTGCAGCGGCTGCACTGGGCCTCGTTGGAGAATCTTAGGTAAAGAATCTGCGCATCTAGGTGAGGGGCTCTTGGGCACCTGCCAGTCTCAGGCAGCTCACCAAGGGCCCTGGGCCTGGAGAAACAAAGAACTTCCTTGAATAGCGTTGCCAGAGACAGACAGAGAGACAGAGAGAGATGGTGCCCAATTACATCTGAATTTCATATAAACAACAATAATTTTTTAGTACAGGTGTTTACTAGAAATACATGCATACACACTAAATATATATTACACTAAATGTGTATATTATATATCTATACCCAAATACATATTTTAACCAAATATATAAAGATAATATACTAAATATAAATTTTACTAAATATTTTATGTAACTGTGCAGCTAGAAATAAGTACTAGATATATACCAAATATATTGTGCTAAATATTATACTATATACTTATGTACTAATGTATATTTATATACCAACTATAAATTATGCTAAATAAGGACATTGAGAGGAGAAAGAAGTCTTTCGCCGTTTCTATATGGAGCTACTTCTATTCATTTTTCGGAATGGGAGTGAAGCGGGTCTCCACACTCCCCCCGATTCTCTGGCTGACACCCTCACATCAGACCTTGGCTGGGATTTCTCTTTTGCAAGGAAGCCATTGTCTCCCAGCCGTGGGCCTGAGCCTCATTCCAAGCCTGTCAGCCTCCTGGGTCATCTCGGCAGCAGAGTGTCAATTCCTCGGGGACCACGGCTCAGTTACCAGGGTAGCTTTCAAGACTAGCCGGTGTTTAATCTCATGTGCAACTAGTTCGGGACACCACATGGAATCTCTTAGCGTTTCTAGTCTTTGAAACTTCACATGCCCTTTAAAAAGAAACATAACTGGCCTGACACCCTGGGGGATCATAGTACCTAGCGCTCCACCGAAGGTATTTTGTTGGGCGGCCTGAATGGTTTTCATGTCAGTGTGATGCCCCCGCCCCAGTGCTTGCTTCCCCCACCCCACCCTCTGTCTGAATACTTCTGATGTACCCGTGACTCACTCGGTGTTGGGTTTTGCTGTTGAAGGTAACGCCCCCCCTCCCAAGAAGATCACGTCCTGGTTTCTCTCCAAGGGGCAGGGAAAGACGCGGGATGACTCTGCCGACTACATCCCCCATGACATCTACGTGATCGGCACCCAGGAGGACCCCCTGGGGGAGAAGGAGTGGCTGGAGATACTCAGAAACTCCCTGCAAGAAATCACCAGCATGACTTTTAAAACGGTGAGCAGCTGGCCATGGCCCCGGGGGGACTCCGGGGCAGCAGGCTTTGCAGGGCCAGCCAGGAGCACCTCGGAGGCGAGGCTGGGCTCGGCATGTCCACTCTCAGCTTCCAGAGGTGTCTGGGTGCTCAGTGGTCCTGCCCTATCTTCCGGGGCCAGAGAGGGAACTGGGTTCAGAAATCGATGGGGCCCTTGGATGTTGCTTAAAGTGACAGGCTCCTCCCTCTGCCCTGCCTGTGCTTGTAGGTCATCTTTACTTCACTGAAACCTCATCAGTCCAGCCAGGCTCTCATCTTTAAGACACTTCGTGTGTCACCAGTGGGACATCCTTAGGAGTCCCCCAGAGTTTAGGGATTACAGACAGGGAGCCCCACACCCAGGAGGTGAGGGCTAGGTGTGACTCTCTTGCCCTGGCTGAGGGTGACAGCGTTGTCCTCCCCACCAGATTGCCATCCACACCCTCTGGAACATTCGCATTGTGGTGCTGGCCAAGCCGGAGCATGAGAACCGGATCAGTCACATCTGCACTGACAATGTGAAGACGGGCATCGCCAACACTCTGGGTGAGCAGGGAGGGTGCGTTCTTCCCAGCAGGGTCCTGCCGACGGGCACGTCCATCCCATCCAGCCCACTGGGGCGTCCCCAGAGTAAAAACTGAGTCTCGCCCTAGCCGGTTTGACTCAGCGGTTAGAGGGTCAACCTGCGGATTGAAGAGTCCCGGGTTCGATTGCAGCCAAGGCCTCGGTTGCAGGCTCTAGCCCCAGCCTGGGCACATGTGGGAGGCAACCAATCGCTGTGTCTTTATCGCATCAATGTTTCTCTCGCTCTCTCTCCCTCTCTCCCTCTCTCCCTTCCACTCTCTCTGGAAAGCAACAGAGAAAATATCCTCGGGTGCAGATTAAAAAAACAAAACGGAGTCTCCCATCCTGGGATCCCCTTGGTCCTAGGCGAGCCAGGGTGGTTGGTCCCCTAGCCGAAACTCATTTGGGTCGACACCAGCGCTCTAGGGATCTGGCTGAAGCGCAGGTTCTGACTCAGCAGGTCTCGGGTGGGGCCTGACTCTCTGCATTTCCAACGTGCACGCGGTGGGGTGGTGTCAGCACTGCCCACCCACAAGGCCCCACCTTGCGTGTCGGGGACCTAGGACAGGGGGTAACAGACTTGCTGTGAAGAGCCAGAGAGTAAATACTTGAGTCTTTGTGAGCCATATGTCCTTCCTTGTCCCGTCTGCTGTCACACAGAAGCAAACACACGCACGAAATGAGCAGGAAGGGCTGTTCTGGAAAACTTTGTTCACAACGTAGGCCATGGGCTCAAGTAGCCCCCAGGGGTAGGCTGCTGACCCCTGTCTGGATCTAGACTGACTCGGGCGGGATGTGGGAATTCTGGTATCCGCTGTGAGCCGGTGGGACCCATCGGGCTGCTTCAGAGACGTGAAGTAAGAGCAGAGGACCCCACGCGCGTGAGTGGGAGTCTGCGTGTGGGTGTGGGCGTGGGAGCGTGCGCGCCAGCCTGTCTGCGTGAGTGTGAGTGCGTGTGGCAGGTGCCTCACCTGGGCTGTGGGCAGAGGTGAGGGCGAGGCCAGCGGTTTCTGGGGGTTAGAGTCAGGGGCAGGACAGTCCCCGAGAGAACAGGAAACAGAATTGCTGCAAACGTGAAAAGCTCTCTCAGCTTTTCTGCTGACAAACCTCACTCACCCGCGTCGGCACCCCCTGTGCCTCCTTCCTTCCTGTCACAGTGCCTGGCCTGTCGTGAGGCCCACGCCCTTCTGCTGCCCAGGAACCTCCTTCTAGTGCTTGTTGCATCTCTGCCTGGGCCGCCCGCCTCCCCCAACTGCCCCTTTGTGCCGATCCCCAAGGCCCTTCAAACCTCAAGGCCCTCCAGCCCGGACAGAAGGGCAGCCACATGGGGGGTTAAATTTTCTAGTGGCCACATGAAAGAAAGGGAAAGTAAATAGGTTAAGTCAATTTTTAAAAAAATATGTTTTTATTTATTTATTTATTTTTTAGAGAGAGAAGTGTTATTTATGGATTCCGAAACTTAAATTTCATCTCATTTTCATGTGTCACAAATTTTTTTTTTAAATTTTCCTCCCAACTCTTTAAAAATGTAAAAACCATTTTTAGCTGGTGAGGGGCCAGCGTGCGCCTACCTCGACCTAAGGAGTTGGCAAACCCAGATCACTGTGCCCCACCCAGAGCTTCCGATTCAGCAGGTCCAGGGCGGGGCCTGAGAATGGGCCCCTTCCACACGTTCCCAGGGGACGCTGACGCTGATGCTGACGCTGACGCTGATGCTGATGCTGATGCTGCGGGGCCGTCACTTTGAGAACCGCTGGTCTGGAATAAAGGAAAACTGACAGAAAAAGCGGTGGTCCTGGTGTGGGCTTTGGTCTCCCCGGGACCTGGAGTTAGGCGGGTGGAAGGCCGGCCTGCCCAGCCCCAGCAGCTTCTCCTGGATCTTCTAACGCGGGCTTCTGGCTCCTTCGCATTGTCCCGCATGCGTGGCATGTGGGGTGACTGAGGGCCCGCTATGGGGAGATGCCAGCATGGGTCACACTGGCGGCCTCCTCCCTCGGCCCTGCCGGGAACCCAGGGCTGCTGGCCATTCGCCTCGTTTTCTTACTGTCCTGGAGGGGCCTCTTCAAAGATTTTTAAAAAATTGATTTTTAGAGAGAGAGGAAGGGAGAGGGAGAGAAAGAAACATCGATATGAGAGCAGAGCATTGATCGGCTGCCTCCTGCACCACCACCCCACACACACTGGAAACTGAGCCCCAAACCGGGGCACGTGCCCTGCCCGGGAATCGAACTGGTGACCTTTCGGTGCTCAGGACAAGGCTCAACCAGCTGAGCCACTCCCGAGGCCGCCCTCTGTCCTCGCCTCGAGGTCCCGCCACGTGGCTGTTTGCCTGCCTGACATTCCCACTTCTCCTTCCTCCCCTCCCTTCAGGGAACAAGGGAGCCGTGGGGGTGTCGTTCATGTTCAACGGAACCTCCTTGGGGTTTGTCAACAGCCACCTGACTTCCGGAAGCGAGAAGAAGCTCAGGTAACAGCGTTTGTTCCCCGAGAGCCTGTGTGGGGCTTTGCCCAGACCGACCCACGCCCCTGATAACCACCCCCGGGGCCCTGGCGGGGACCCCGTCCTGCAGGCCGTGGAGGGCTTTTCCCGTGGCCTCTTCAGAGGCAACGGCAGCTCAGCGACCTCCCGTGCGGACGAATGTCGTTGGAACAGACATTTCCTGTGCCATCAGCCTCATAGACACCTGAGCACCACTTCTGCCTAAAGGGGACCCCTCACCTGGGCACACTTACAGGTGCCTGGTGGTGGCCTGGTGGAAGAGAGCCATCTAGAATATTCATGATTCTGACTCCCTCTAAGCACACTCTGCTCAACAGGGCTGAAAAGTCATGTCTGGGCTCCCCCTTTCCCCCCAGCCCCTCTGCCTTCCCTCCACGGTAGAGCCGGGAGCCCTGTGCTAAGGTGGCTGCTCTGTTGTTCAATCAGGCGAAACCAAAACTACATGAACATTCTCCGGTTTCTGGCTCTGGGAGACAAGAAACTGAGCCCCTTTAACATCACTCACCGCTTTACCCACCTCTTCTGGCTCGGGGATCTCAACTACCGTGTGGAGCTGCCCACCTGGGTAAGGAGCTGCCCACCTGGGTGATGAGCTTAGGACCCGTCTGTGCCCGTCATGACTCTTCGACCACTCCCTCCCTCTCAAGATGCTTCTCATGGCCCCTCTCCTCTCACTCCTACCGAGTAGGCAGATAGGAGAGGGACAGACAGGGACCCTTCACAGTCTACGGGGCTGTCACAGCCACTCCCAGAAGGCGGCCGAGGTGCACTGGCCAGAGCAGAGGTCCCAGCCCTGGTCACAGAGGTCTAATGGGATTTCACAGCCTTTCACGGCCTTGCTGCGCCACCAGCTCCCTGCTCCACCAGGCTGCCTCAGTTCCCCCAGAGAGAGCACCTGCCCACCTAGTGAAGAATTAATGAAATGATACTAAAAGACAGTAGGAAAAAATAAAACGTCCCTCGGCAAGTTTGAAATAGCCAGGAACTTATGTTACTGGGGTGATATTTCACTATTGCAGAGTTTTCCCTGTAAAACGGTTGAGCTAAGAAGCACCGGCCTGGCAGCCCCAGGCGGGGGCCAGGGCCTGGTGCGGTGTCAGGGCCCCGAGGCCTGGTGCGGCGGGCGGTGAGTGGTCTCCCAAGCATGCCGTGAAGGGGGGTCACAGTGGCCTGACCTTGCTCCAGGAGGCAGAGGCCATCATCCAGAAGATCAAGCAGCAGCAATACGCAGACCTGCTGTGCCACGACCAGCTGCTCATGGAGAGGAAGGAGCAGAAGGTTTTCCTGCACTTCGGTAAGAGCTGCGTCCTCCCCGGGACCCCCTCCAGCCATCGTTCTGTCCCCCTTCTTCCTGAATATCCTCACGGGGGGCGGGAGGTGATGCCTGGGGAAGGAGGAAACTTGGCCAGATGTGAAACGTGGAAAATAAAACTGAAACCTGGGTCTGGTTTGGTTTCAGAGGAGGAGGAAATCACGTTCGCGCCCACCTACCGTTTCGAAAGACTGACTCGGGACAAATACGCCTACACTAAGCAGAAAGCCACGGGGGTGAGTCCTCATAGCCGCCTCCCCTGCCCTCCGTCTCCGCCCCTTGCAATCTCACGCCCTCGGGTCTGTTCCTATAGAGGTAAACAGACTGGGATGGGCATCCTATTCTACCAGGCAACAAAAAAGGGGAAGACAGTTAGAAATCGCATGTAGGTGGTGTCACAGGGCAAACCCGCTCTCAGGGAGACGCTGGGCCACCAGACTACACACGGCAAGGAGCTGGACTCATGAATCTGACGGTATTTACCTTCTGTTCAGGTATTCCAAGATTCCGAGAGGATTTAAAGTGTTATTTCCTTAACTGGGTTCTGAAGCTCACTTAGCAAATATATTTGCTAATCTGCCAAGTGAATCATCACTGAACAAGCTTCTTTGCTGTAGGACTTATCAGAGCCTTTGTGGGCTTATGAACACTAGCTCTCCATGAGGAAATGCAGGTGCCAAACCTGATTGGTTATGGACTACCGGTTAACATCGTTTGAAGCCACTTGTGTTCCAAGACACAGTGTCTGGGGAAAGATGCAATAAAGCATTTATTTATTCTTGTTTGACAGATATTTGCTGATGACCTGTGCAATCAAAAATCCACATACAACTTTTGACTTCCCAAAGACTTAACCACTAATAGTCTACTGTTAGAATTCTTACCGATAACATAAAGAGTTGATTAACATATTTTATATGTTATATGTATCATATACATATTCTTATAATTAGCTAAGCTAGAGAAAAGAAAATGATATCGAAAAATCAAAAAAGAAAGTACATTTATAGCATTGTATGTATCTATTGAAAAAAATCCATGTATAAGGGACTCCACACTTCAAATCTGTGTTGTTCAAGGGTCAACTGTAAGTATACTGAATGAGTCCATGTATAAATTCAAGAGTAGGCAAAATTTATCAATGGAGACGTTAGTCACAACAGTGTTCACCTCAGGAGGTGATAGTATTGACAAGGAAGGGATGGGGAACTGTGATGATGGAAATTTTCTAAATCTTGGTCTGGATAGTGGTTAAATGGGTATATACTAATGTAAAAATTCATTAAGCTATACATTTAAGATTAGTATACTTTACTGTATGTAAGTTGTACCTCAACTTAAATTTAAAAAAAAAGGCAGTCCCAAAGTAGAAGCAAAAAGAGAATGTTCTTAAAAAGAAAATTGGTTAAAAGAGAAAAATAATTGAAGGAAGGTGGCAGGGGTGGGCTCTTTCAGGATGAGCACTTTTACATTTGTAGGCAGAGGAGAGAGAGCTGGAACTTCAGGAGATAACGATATTGATTAAGGAGGATTATCAACATTGTCAGGTTGCCTTGTTTACCGCACCCAGTGGAAGTCTTGGTCACCAGTATATACATATTGTTTGGATGGATGGATGGATGGATGGATGGATGGATGGATGGATGATGGGTGGATGATGGATGGATGGGTGGATGGATAGGTGGATAGATGGGTGGATATGTGAATGAGTGGGTGGATGGATGGATGAATGGATGGATGGGTGGGTGGATGGATGGATGGATGGATGGATGGATGGATGGATGGATGGATGATGGGTGGGTGATGGATGGATGGGTGGATGGATAGGTGGATAGATGGGTGGATATGTGAATGAGTGGGTGGGTGGATGGATGGATGGATGGATGGATGGATGGATAAGTAGATAGATGGGTGGATATGTGAATGAGTGGATGGATGGATGGATGGATGGATGGATGGATGGATGGATGGATGGATGATGGGTGGATGATGGATGGATGGGTGGATGGATAGGTGGATAGATGGGTGGATGGATGGATGATGGGTGGATGATGGATGGATGGGTGGATGGATAGGTGGATAGATGGGTGGATGGATGGATGGATGGATGGATGGATGGATAAGTAGAAAGATGGGTGGATATGTGAATGAGTGGGTGGATGTATGGATAGATAAGTAACTGGGAAGATGGATGCGTGAGTGGGTGGATAGATGGATGGGTGGATGGGTGGGTGGATGGATGGATAAGTAGGTAGATGGATGGATGTGTGAATGAGTGAGTCAGGTGTAGTGGCTAGAGTATGTTATTAAAGTGAGTAGGTAGAAAAGATAAGCAGAGACTGGATTAAAATACAGGTAGAGGGGTTCATCTGAGTTAGAACAAAAGTAAAAGAATATAAAAATACAGGAGATGCTAGAAGAATGAGAAGGATAGGTGAGGGAGCACAGCCAGGTGAATCAATCTCGTTCTAAAGCAGGAGTCCAGCAAGTCTGACAGTGTGGGGCATGGCAATGGATCAGGACTTGGGGCAAGAGAAAATGGTTTAAAGCCTCCTACCGGGAGATTCTATAAAGAACCAATAGCAGATGAATCCAAGGGTTACCAAGGCCACGTGTTCATCTTTTCTTTTACTGACACATATATTTTAAAAGTTGCAGCATGCCCTAGCCAGTTTGGCTCAGTGGTTAGAGCATTGGCCTGTGGACTGAAGGGTCCCGGGTTTGATTCGGGCCAAGGGCACATACCTCAGTTGCAGGCTTGATCCCCTGCCCTGGTTGGGGGTGTGTGGGAGGCCACCAATCAATGTGTCTCTCTCACATCGATATTTCACTCTCTCTCACATTGATGTTTCTCTCTCTCATCAATGCTTCTCTCTCTCTTCCACTCTCTCTGAAAAACAATAGAAAAAATATCCTCAGGTAAGGATTTAAATAAAAATTTGTTTTAAGGCCGCATGCCTTTTTCAAAGCTTGTGACTTTGATTTGCAGATGAAGTACAACTTGCCCTCCTGGTGTGACCGAGTCCTCTGGAAGTCATATCCCCTGGTGCACGTGGTGTGTCAGTCCTACGGTGAGTGGCATGTTGGGAGGTTCAACTGCCCTAAACTGAAGGGCTCTGGTCTGTCCATCTGTAAAACAAGAGCGCTCCCTGCAGCCCTAGTCAGGTCACCTGAAGAAGTGGGTGCATCCTTTCCCATCTTGGGTGGCAACATGATATCTTCTGGTTTGGGTAAAATTTGAACTATGGAGCACTTTTTAAAAGAAATCCAGATTTATTTCTTTTGAAAATAGCATATGAGGTTTGAACTATATGAAAGTGGTATTTTTGTAGGTCAAAAATAGTCAAATATTGGAAATTCACATGGTTCCACCTAATACATACATTTGAGGAGATTTCAAGATAAATTGAATTAAACTGAAGAAAAAGGCATTTTTCTTCAATTTTAAATGCAATTTTAAAGTAAATAAGTATAGAAAATTTATCAAAATGATTAATGGCCCTCTCCTGATCCTTCGAGTCATTGTGGGATGGGGGAAGGTGCCATCTCTCTTACTGATGAGCCCAGTGACCTTAAACTCCCCTCCCACTCCGGACCGTGAGCTTCTCACCAATACAACAGACCAGAGAAATCTCCACGATTCACACTCCACGATCTACTTAAGAAGTCATGGGTCTTAGGAAAAACTAGCATGGGCACATTTTAGCCATGGGGGAGACAGTGCCACACACTATTCTGAGACTTTTGAGTGTGGTTGTGGAGGGTCAGTGGAACAACAGGTGTAAAACTTCTGGAGGCTTCCATCAGCGTGAGTTGATTTCTGCTGTGGGTTTTTCATCCTTGGTTTGACCAGAAGGATTTCCCCTTCCCTGCTCAGAAACGCCTTCCCTCCCCTGCAGGCAGCACCAGTGACATCATGACAAGTGACCACAGCCCCGTTTTTGCCACATTTGAAGCAGGAGTCACCTCCCAGTTTGTCTCCAAAAATGGTAAGTGGTAGGCAGTGTTTGCCCCTTGGACACTCATCTTCTGGTTGTAACAATCACTTGTCTGCATTAGAGGAAGGCTCCTCCTTCCAGCAAATCCATGGTCCATTGACCTGGTTTTGTCGTGTCCAAGTAACATCAGGATTTTAGTCCAGAACATTTTCTTGCTCTCTGTCGCAAATACATCAGCCTTTTAATCCTCAGTTCTAATATAGTCTTTAAAATTGGGTGAATGAGTGTTTTCTAAGGTGTGGTGTCTCTACCACCAAAGATGATTTTGGCTGGGACCTGGATGACTGTTTATTAGTAATGCATTTATCTTAATATAATATGTTTTAAGTTGACCTCTTCTGTATGAGGCAAACACCACCGATTTTCCATTTAGTCTTGTGATAGATTTTCTTATTTAAATACATTTATTATAGTTCAAAAAGTGAGTGTAAAGAAAATTTAAGTTGATATTAGTGCAGGTACATGGTAGGCAGCGATAGTAAAAATGGTAAGGATGGGATGCGATGGCTGAGTTTGGGGAAACACTAGAGTAAATAATACTTAGATTTACAGGTAAGTTTTCAAATAATCCAGCCCAATCTTGTTCACCAGGTCACCCTCATCCCAACAGGGGCCTGGTGTTCTCTCTGGTGTGTCCAGCCCTAAGCCTGGGTGACTAAGGAGCCCCTGTTATCACTTTCTCTGCCAACCCCGCACTTCTGTGGTCAGGAGACAGTCCAGACTCATTTAGGAAGGCTCAGCAGGGGGCTCAGTCCAGGTGGGAAACGCCTGTATCACTGTGTCCTTCGTGCTGTGATGACGTAGGTGAGGACAGTCTTCCTGGGACACTCTCACATCCTTAGCTCCAGCAATGTGACCTCCCCTCTCCCTGCAGCCGTGACCCACCATCCTGTCTCTTCCTAGCTCTGGCCACTGTGGCTTTCCAGAACCTTCCTCCCCTTCCTCACCTCTGACCCATCTCCCCTTTCTCTGAGTTCCTGCAGCATTGAGGGGTGGCCCCTGACATTGCACACTCAATGAGGACCCTCATCCTCAGTGCCGGGCTTGCCCCCCTCCACTGGACTCGGCCATAGTACATGCTCATAGCCACCCATGACCTGGATCGAGTGTTTTAGGGGGGAAAAAAAAGCAGATGTCATACATCATAGAAACTGACTGGATGGCGGTTGCCAGGGCCTGGACGGGGTGAGGGAAATGGGGAGGTGTGGGCCAAAGGGTATAAACTTTCAGTTATAAGATAAAGAAGTTCTTCCCTGGCCAGTGTGCCCAGTTGGTTGGGCACCGTCCCATGCACCAAAGGGTTGCTGGTTTGGTTACTGATTCCTGGTTCGATTTCAGCTCAGGGCACATGCCCAGGTTGCAGGCTCCATCCCTGATGGGGGTCATGCAGGAGGCAGCCAATCAATGTTTCTCTCACATCAATGTTTCTCTCCCTCCCTCTCCCTTCCTCTCTCTCTAAAAATCAATTTTAAAAAAATCTTTAAAAAAAGGTAAAGAAGTTCTGGGATTTTACTATTCCACCCGGTGACACCGGTGGTTATATAGCATTCAGTACTGTACACTTGAAATTTACTGAGAGGAGACCTTGAGCGATCTCAGCACCCCATAAAACCCACAAGAAACAAGTAACTATGTGAGGCGATGGATGTGTTCATTATCTTGACCTTGGCAATCGTTTCACAATGTATATATGTATAAAATCATCATGTCATACACTTTAAGTATATTTATCAATGCTTCTTCCATAAAACTGGGGGACAGAAAAAGATGGGAAGGAAGGATGGGAGAGATAGAGGAAGGGAATGTCTGTCCTTGCTCTGAGGGGCTAGAATGTGTAGGACAGGACAGAACACCTGTTCACACCAGCCTGCGGATGCTGGTAAAGGCCTCATCTCAATGAAGAGCGCTGACAGCAAGTTATCTGAGCATGAGCGAGTGGAAGGAGCTCGGAGTGAGGAGAGGCGGTCACTGTCCCCGAGGAAAGAAGAGCAGGGATCCCTCACGACCTGAACTCAGAAAGGAGATGGACTTGGGTATCCAGCCGCTGAGTCGTTAGACAAGCACTCTTTGCTGGAACCAATAGGGAGACTGAGGCAGCGAGCTTAAGGGCATCGCCTGAGGCCACGCAGCTCTAGTGGCAAAGCCAAGAGGAGCTCTGACCCTAGAGCACTCGGCTCTTTTCACTCTGTTCCCACCAGTTTGGTTTGCGGTTCATCATAGAGCCTGTGACCCCCATGGGGGTGCTCCATGTGGGTGGTGGGACTTCAGGGAAAACCTCTCTTCCCCTGGACTGTCTCCTCCCCTGGACCCCAAGAAGGAGCTGGGGCGGGGGGCTGGTTTGAAATGCTGCGTTGCCAGGCACACTGTGGAACCGACTCTCCGCTCTCACCTGCTCCAGGCCCCGGGACTGTCGACAGCCAAGGGCAGATTGAGTTCCTCAGATGCTTCGCCACCCTCAAGACCAAGTCCCAGACCAAATTCTACCTGGAGTTCCACTCGAGCTGCTTGGAGAGTAAGGGCCTGTGGGCTCCCCTCTGTTGATGGTGCTTTGCCCCGTTTCTCCTCTCTGGGATGGACTCGTGGATACACTTCAGGGGGGATCAGAAAAGTGGGGCTGCGGGTGGATGGTACAAGGGAACACTAGTCGTGTGGGGATCCCCCAGTGATCTGAGATGCCTCTGCTCCAGGGACAGGGCGGTCACTGCTGCACTGACCCCTCGGCTCCTTGTAGGCAACTGGGCAGCTGGATCCTTCCCTTGCCCCCAGAGTGTAGCCCACCTGAGGGTCCCCCCAAGCTAGGCTCTGACTGAACCAGAGGGTCCTGGGTGAGGGTCTGGAGCTCCTGGAGGCCAGTGTCAGGCCCTGAGCTGCCCACCCTTCCCCCGAGTCCTGTGCTCTGTCCTGCACCCCAGGCTCTTTCCCAGGGGGTCCAGAGCATCCGAGAGCAAGCTGGACATGACCAGCCTCTCAGCCAGCAGCAGTCAGCACAAAACACTCTTTCTAGGTGACATTTCTCGGCATGTCATCTAAAGCTGTTTGGTGGAAGAAGACCCATGTGGTGCCTAGCTCTCCTCGCCCAGATGGTCTGGGTGGTGGTGGTGGTAGCGGGGGCAGAATCAACTCAAGAGGAGGTGATGGGATGATGGAAGATTCCAGAAATCAGGAAGAAGACCTGTGCTCCCACCGCAGGCTGCCCCAGCCCCTCCCTTCTCCCAATCACCTGGGCTTGGACCCACCTTGTCCACGAACTGTTCAGGTCACAGTTCAGCTGTTTAGGTCCCAGTTCACGAGCAGGGGCAAAGCTCTTCCAAAAATGATGAGGATTTTTGTGTGGGTGTTTTCAATAAACTATCGAGACATTTGCATGCATTTCTATGGAAACAGCCTATTCGGAAGCTTAAATTAGCATTTCAAAAGGCTGCTGTCTTGAGTGGCGTGGGAGAGCTGTCTTGTTGCCTAATCTCCCTGCCTGCCAAGTGATGATTTCTCTGTTGCCTGGTTTGTTCCAAAGAGGAGCCAAAAAAGAGGGAAACCTGATTTTCCTAAAAATAACTAGACCCCAGTTGGCAAAAAACAGAATCCCAAACAAGCCTGGCTCCTGCACCATGCTGTGGCCCCACAGGAAGAAGGGGCAGGCAGTGTCTTCATCCGGGCCCTGGGAGTCTGTTCTGTTCACTAAAAACCAGCCGTCTTGTCCTCCGACAGGTTTCGTCAAGAGTCAGGAAGGAGAAAATGAAGAGGGAAGCGAAGGGGAGTTGGTGGTGAGGTTTGGTGAGACCCTTCCAAAGGTAATTCAGGAACAGGACGTCCCCAGGGAGGATTTTGCAATTACCCAGCGTGCTGGGCAGTGGCAGAGCTCCGACCAGACCTGTCCAGAGGGAGTGGGCATCCCAGGGGCCAAGTGTGGAGGAGGCCCCGCAGACCTGCCCACCCCTGGGGCAGGCCCTCTTCTAAGGTGGTTTGTGGCACACTTTGCAGTGATGGTTAAACATGAGCCTGTGTCTAGTGGCCCCAGTATTTCTGAATGGATTTCAATTCCCATCATGGATCATGGAAGAGATCTAGAGGTCACCTTGACTGACCACATGACTTTACAAAGAAGGAAACTGAGGCAGATCTCAGGGAGGTTTGTTCAGGGTCACATAACTCCAGTGACAGACCAGGACCTGCACCCCAAGGCCCCAATTTCCCCCAGTGCTCCTTCGCCTGGTCAGCCCTCGTTCAGAGGGTTGAATGAAGGAGCAGAGAGTAGTCCACGGGCTCCCACATGAACACTAAATGCAGAGAGCACTGGACGTGGCCGTGACCCGTGCGAGTAGAAGGTTATAATTAAAAACATGTAGGCAAACCTTAGTGGGAATACATTCATCCCTATGGCAGGAAAAAATGGTCTTCTACCTGGAACCCAGGGCTGTTTTTATGATGTTAAGTTGATGGTGGACATGTCTGGATGTTCATGCTGGATGCACAGCGGAGAAGGGCCTATCTGTCACCTAACGAGGGAGGGGTACACAGGGCATGTACAAGGCTGGGGAAATCTACCACATGGGGCAGGGGTCTCAGGCTTCCCCTGGGAGATTCCTCAGAGGTACCACCCGAGATGAGGTTTGAAGGATGGCCTTTAACGGGTGGAGGGACCCATCCACGCCCAAGGCTGGGGTGGGAGGCAGGCAGGTTTCAGGGGGCTGGGCTGCCCACTCCGGCATTATCTGTTCATTGGAACCAACTCTTGGGCCACACACATGAAGGCCATATCATCTCAGGAGCAGAGGCCGATGCCCAAATCTGTCTTCTAACTCACGTATATCTAATCAGTGCCCTCCACGAGGCAGGGGCGAACTGTCAGAGTCCTGGGGCTGTCTTCAGACACCTGAATCCTGGTGGCTCTGGGCTTTAAGGCGACATCCTGCCTTAACCAACCCCTGCTTCTTCTCCCGGATGCTCCCATGCAGCACCCAAATGGCTTATTTCCTCCTTTGTTCAGTTGAGAAGGATGCCAGCATCCCAGTCCCCGCAGCACCCTGTCCACTTCAGAGACCTCTAGGGCACCCTGTCCCCAACATCCTAACCACTTCCAAGACTTGGTGCTCCTGTCTCTGTCCCCTCCTTTCCACCCACTGTCAGCTCCCAGGGGTCTCCACTCCTCCTGTCTTCTTGCCCAAGCATCCTGAAGCCTGATGAATCTCTCTGGGGTGCCCGCCTCACCCCGGCATACTCTTCTTTATCTGGTCCACTCCCTGGTGTCAGTGGGATGAGCCCAAGCTCCTCGGCTCGGCTCCCAGCCCCTCCTCCATCTCCAGCCTCATCTGCTCCTACAACACCTCAGGGACCTCACTCCTCCTGCTCCCTGAAGAACAACACCCCCCCCACACACACACACCTCTCTCTCTGCCTCCTCTCTCTTCATTCTCCAAAATCCCTTCAGGGCACCCTGACGCTCTCCTGCCACCCCTCCATGGTGAGTGTCACCCACAGACATTTCTCCTTCAGACATCAGCCACCTTGCGCCCACTGCTGCCTGGGGTCGGGGAGTGGATACATTCAGACCTACTCTCGGGCCCCTTTCCCATTTGCTTAGCTGCCTGGCCCCACTGCCTAGGACCCCAGGGACCGCAAAGGGCTGGAACGGGGACAGTGAAGATGGGGCATATTTGGGATCAGGCCCCATCCCGGGGGCCAGGAGTGCAGGATGGGAGGGGACAGGAAAGGAAGTTAGGCAAGGTGTACCTATGGGTTCCTTCCCACTCCCTGGGCATGAAAAGCAGAGATTCAAATTCGTTTAATGACAACGTCTATAGGCCTGTTTTCTCCAGCATTCCCCTCCTCTGGGCTGGTGACCCTCAAAGATCCCAACTTGTCACCTCCAATCCCATGCCCTTCTCTTTGCAGCTGAAGCCCATTATCTCCGACCCCGAGTACCTGCTGGACCAGCACATCCTGATTAGCATTAAATCCTCTGACAGCGACGAATCCTACGGTAAGGGTCCCGCAGGTGCCACAGGTGCCACGCCTGCTGTTAGCTGGTGGGAGGCGGGGCATCTCCGTCGCAGATAACAAAGAAAAGATCCACCGGCGGCCTCACTCCCCTCTACACACTCCTTTTTATTTTGATCTTGCACGTCCGCCCTGGTGCACAGGCACGTGCAAATTTCTGCGTTTCTAATCGTCACAGAGACACCATTTGTAGTCTGCTCTCCTCGCCTCGAATGAGACGAGACCCATGTGCCACGACCCTCCCGCATGGTCTCCATGGTGGCTGCTTTCCACGGCTTCGTAATACCCCGTGGATTGGCTGTGCCCTCATATTTCACAGGCGTCTTTATCACCGTCATTGAGGCCCTGCCAGTTACTTGTGCTCGTGTTCTCCGTGGTGCTGAGACGGACCTCTGGGGACATTTTTTATTCCCCTGAGGCTACATTTTATAATTCTTTTGGATCGTCTCTTTAGCATGAGTCCCCTCGTTTGCTGGTCAAATGGTATAAACATGCTGGCAATTCTTGGCCCCTGTTATCAGACTGATTGCGGGAAAGGCCTCGTCTCGCCAGGTCGACCTCGCCGTGTCGCGGGGCCCAGGGTCCCTGATCCTAGGAGGGGACCTTTCTCTCCCTTCATTCCGCCTAACTCTGCGCTGAGAGTCTCTTCATTGCCTTTATTTGCATGCTCGGTGGCTTGCTCGCTGAATGAGTTTCCATTTATTGAAATGAACCAGCTCCGGGCCTTTTTGTGTGAATGACTGTTTGGGTTATCTGCCTACTTAGCTGCTGGGGTTGAATTTGGAGGAGTTCCTCCCGAGTTCAGATACAATCCCCGCTTTGTGAGGCTGACTCCAGCAAGCCGTCCCAGTCAATCTTCTCATCTTCATGGTTTTTTTCTCTGTAGAACTTTTAAACTTTTACATCCTCTTATCTATCCATCTTATTTTGTCATTTCTGACATAGCTCCGAATCTTGAAAGGTTGTCATTCCCTCCAGCCCACAGATTAGTATTTAACTCTGTTTTTCTGCTGGATTGTCTATGATTTAACTTTTTTTCATATGCACTCATCTACATGGAGTTCGTTTGCTGTCAGTTTTGAGATGTTCCCCCAGATTGCTAAGGAGTTGTTCTAAAAGGTTTATTCGATGATCCCTGTCTTGGCCATTGTCTTGAATGACAGTCTTTGGTGGTACAGCTGACTCTCCAGGCCAAATTCGCGGTGTTTCTCCTGCGAAACGGCGGGGTCTTGACGTGACCCTTGTCCCCTCCGTGTCCCTAGGCGAGGGCTGCATTGCTCTGCGGCTGGAGGCCACGGAAACCCAGCTCCCCATCTACACCCCACTCACCCACCACGGAGAGATGACGGGTCACTTCCGGGGGGAGATCAAGCTGCAGACCTCCCAGGGCAAGACGAGGGAGAAGCTGTACGGTAAGTGGGCACGGCGCCCATGCCCAACCTGCGCCCGCGCAGCGCTGCGGGTTAGGGACAGGAGTGAGGTCCTCTCAGCAAAGCTGTCCAATACCCTCTCTGAGAGCCAGGCATCATCTTTGTTTGGTAGATGGGGAAACTGAGGCACAGAGAGGTTAGGTGATTGGCTGAAGGTCAGAGGCTGAGTAAGCAGCCAGCCCAAGGTGAAGTGCAGGTGCACCCAGGGCCAAGCTGGAATTTGTAAACGTACGGGTCCTGCCTCACCTGGACAGTGAGACCGCAGGGCTCGCTACATGTGGACCATCTGGTGCCCTCAGCTCCTCGGTGGGAGCTGGGCCATCGGGGATGTTGCCTCCAACGAATGTGGCCCCCCTTCTGCCCTGTGGGAGCGCCTTTCTCTAGCAGGACTGTGGGTTGGAGTGAGGGGGCCTCAGTACCTCTGCAACCACAGGTCAGAGTCAAAAATGAACACAGGGTCCCAGCTGCCCTTTAAGCCCTCGAAGAGGTTGGCTTTCGTACCAGATGCCCGGTGGAGCCACCTTCTTATTTGTTTTATTTGGATCTGCCAAGAACAGTTGGGCTGTTTTGTCCCTTGCCGACACCAACTAGTTGGAGATGTCACATGAAATGACGCCTGTGGGTCAAATGTGCCAATTCTCCTCCCTCTAAAGTAGGGGTGGGGAACCTTTTTTCTGCCAAAGGCCATTTGGATATTTATAACATCATTCACGAGCCATACAAAATTATCAACTTAAAAATTAGCCTGCTGCCTGGCCGGCGTGGCTCAGCGGTTGAGTTCAACCTATGACCCAGGAGATCTTGGTTCCGTTCCCCGTCAGGGTATATGCCTGGGTTGCGGGCTCGGTCCCCAGCAGGGGGCGTACAGGAGGCAGCCAATTGACGATTCTTTCTCGTCATTGATGTTTCTCTCTCTCCCCCTCACCTTTCCACTCTTTGAAATCAATAAAGATATATATATTTTAATTATTTTTTTTAAAAATTAGCCTGCTATATTTGGTCAAACATTTAATTAACTCACCCTAATGTGATGGCTGGAACTGCTTCTCTTTGGTGAGATCTTGGCAGGGCCAGACCAAATTAGTTATGGCAAGCATAACTAATCAGTCATGGAACTCAAATGAGGCGTCAGGATTTGCTCGGCCCACCTCCCCAGGCAGCAGGTGACCGCTGTCAGCTCCAGCATGTCAGTGGGGACCTCTGCCGCCCTGGCCCAGACCTGGACGCAGGCCCCTCACGTACTCCTTTCTGCCCTTTCCTTGCAGACTTTGTGAAGACCGAGCGGGATGAATCGAGTGGGCCCAAGTGTCTGAAGAGCCTCACCAGCCACGACCCCATGAAGCAGTGGGAACCTGCCATCAGGTGAGCAGGGGGGTGCCAGGGGTGCACTAGACTAGCTGGCTTTGCAGACCAGGACCCAGGGAAATAAGTGGATTGCAGAGAAACCGAGGACCTGGAGGAAAAAAATCACAGCAAGGAGAGGCCCTGTCCTGCCTCCGGCCCAGAGGCTTCTGACCACTAACCCGTGGCTCTGGGGCATTAGTGTGACCAGATGAGGCCTGGGAAACTCCTCTGTGTTGGAAACTTCAGTTCTGTTCAACAAAAGTGTTGAACACCTACTATGTGACAAGTTATAGAGAAACCAAGGCAGATTAGGTGCTGTCCCTGACTTAGGGACTCACAGCCTAGGACAGATGCCCTCTCCAGGGTGTGTATGGAAGGCAACCGATCGATGTTTCTCTCTCTCTATCTCCCCCCCCCGCCCCCGTCCTCTCTCTAAGCATGTCCTCAAAGGACAACACTTTTGTCACCGAGAGGCAGTACAGTGTTTGTGTCTCAGGTCACCTCACCTGGGTCTGAGCCAGCCCCTCAGCAGCTTTAAATTGCAGTTACTCTCACCACTGTCCCTCCCACTTCCTTCTTACCTTCCTCCTCAGATAGGCCTGCCACCCTATGCCCAGGGGGTCCCAAAGCTCCTGCCAGTCCATCTCAGCCTCCTCGTGACTCTCATCCAGACTTCGGCACTGTGTAAATGCTGCTCGTCTCAGTCGCTGAGCTTGTTTTGTTTGTCTCCCCCACCAGATCTGAGACCCATGAGAACAGACTGTGGCTGCCTCATTCACAAGCATATTCCCTCTGCCAGGCTCAGGGCCTGGTGCTCGCGAGGCACTCAGGAGCTATTTTGTTGTATGAATGAATGAATGAATGAACAAATGAATGGATGAATCTACTGCCCGAAGAGCAAAGGAGTTGAGGAGATCCTGAGGGGTCCTGAGGATCATCAGAAGACACCGTCCTTAGGCTGGGACCAACCTGGAGGAGGGAAGGGAGACCCGAGGTGTGACTTTGTGTGTCTCCCCCACAGGGTTCCTCTCTGCAGTGGCTCCAGCATCACTGAAATCATCAACCCCAATTACATGGGGGTGGGGGCCTTCGGGCACATGAAGCAGGCCCTGTCCCCTGAACAGCAGCCCACAGCCTGGAGCTATGACCAGCCGCTCAAGGACTCTTCCCTGGGACCTGGCAGGGGAGAGAGCCCCTCAACACCACCCTCCCAACCCCCTTTGTCACCCAAGAGGTTTCCATCTTCTACTGCAAGCCGGGGCCCCTGCCCCAGGACGCAGGAGTCAAGGTGAGCAAGATAAGTAAATAGGCCTGCCCCTGAGCTCAGCCCTGGCTGCATCTGCGCCTCTAGTTCTCAGAATGTGTTGATAATATTTTTGGACTCTCATCATCCATAAGAAACTTAGAGGAAGAAAAAACAGCCTCATTTCCTCTCCTTGTAAAATGAATACAAAAGCCACCTTGACGGGTGCTGAGGGGCCTTTTTAGCAGAGATGGAAACAGCAAAGATGAGTCATTGATCGGCTGCCTCCTGCTCACCCCCTGCTGGGGATCGAGCCCGAAACCCAGGCACGTGCCCTGACCGGGAATCCAACTGTGACCTCCTGGATCCTAGGTCGATGCTCAACCCCTGAGCCACACTAGCTGGGCTCCTTTCATTTTTTAATTGAGGTGAAACTGGCCGTTTCATAAACTGGCCGTTTGAAAGTGAACAATTCAGTGGCACCCAGTATCTCACAATGTTGCGCCACCACCACCTCCACCTAGTTCCATTTCTGTCACTCCCGGAGAAAAGCCCATGGGCGTCAAGCGGTCACCCCTCGTGTTTTCCCCATGTCTCCTCTCTCCTCTCTCTCCCCCAGGCCCGGTGACGTGGGGAAGAACGTGGTGGAACCTTTGCCCCCGGAGGACCCCAAGCTGACCAAGCCCGAGATGTTCGAGAACCCGCTGTACGGGTCTGTGAGTTCTTTCCCCAAGCTGGTGCCCAGGAAGGAGCAGGAATCGCCCAAAATGCTGAAGAAGGAGCTCCCGCCCTGCCCTGACCCAGGAACCTTGGCGTCCAGCGTCCTGGTCCCCAAAGCCCAGGAGGCCGAGGGCTGCAAGGGGACCGGCAAGCCGGGGCCCGCACCCGCTCCCGCGCCCGCGCCCTTCCTCAGCCCCACGCCCCGGCTCCGCTCCTTCACTTGCTCGTCCCCTGCCGAGGGCCGGCCGGCCGCCCCCGGGGACAAGGGCCAGGGAAAGCCCAAGGCCCCTGCCAGCACCCAAGCCCCGGTGCCAGCCAAGAGGCCCGTCAAGCCCTCCCGGTCGGAGCTGAGCCAGCAGGCCCCCCCCACCCCGGCGCAGCGGCCGCCCCTCCCGCTCAAGAGCCCGGCGGTGCTGCACCTGCAGCACTCCAAGGGCCGTGACTACCGGGAGAACACGGAGCTCCCCCACCACGGCAAGCACCGGCCTGCGCCCGAGGACCCGCCTCTCAGCAGGGCTGCCATGCAGGTGCGCCGGGGCACGGGGGTGACGCGTGGGCTCGTGCATGTGACACCCCCACACCCGGGAGGGGTGTGCATGTGAGCTCATGTGCATGTGTGTGCCATAACCTACCGTGCCCCGGAGTGTGCTCACGTGCACGCACACAGGCTTGCATGCGTGTGAGTGTGAATGTGCGTGATCCCATGACCCAGCCCAGGAGTGGGTTCCAATAAACAGTGGTTCTAGGAACTGCTCCCTGAGCAAGGGGTGGAGTCGGGATTGGAACCCAGGCCTGTTGTGTGAGGCCCAGAGGAGTAAGGCTCCATAAATACAAGAGCCCCGATCGTTTACATTTCATTAATATCATCATTTGTACTTAAAATTTTCCCGGTACTGCAGACACTCCAGATACAATGGCCCTTCCTTTCTATAAAATAGATGTCTTTTTGAGCAGAACTAAAAGTGCTAAGAACAGACTATGGAGCCAGACTGGCATCCCTGTTCTCCCCCTTCCCGGCTCTGTGCCTTGAGCCTTAGTTTACTCATCTGTGAAAAGGAGGCTATTAGTAGAACCTGCCTCATAGATTTCAAAGGAGGCTTAAATTTTATTATGTATTATTACTGTATGTTATAATTTACATCTAAATTATGTACTTATATGCTATATAGTCCTATGCGTATGTCTAACATATATGCGTCTATATTAGGATGTATTTAAAGTACTTAGACCTTTACCAAGTATTGGCTCTTCTCAGCATTCTGCTCAAGGATTCCTGACCTAACCCACAGTGTGCGGGGACACAGGGACCTTTAGCTAGCTCTGGCCTGGCGAGAACGCAGTGCTGACGGTCTTCTGTCCTTGGTCCACAGTGAAGGCCCTGGTGAGCTGCCGGTGAGACGGGAGCCCAGAGGAGCAGCGTGAAGCCACTTGGACCCTCTCCTGGGACTTCCCGCCGGCCCCCCCCACCCAGCTTCCCTCACGGGGCTCCCTCCTTTTCAGGAGGGGCCCAGCTTCTGTGTGGTCCGCAGGGTGCGCCGGCTCCGAAGCTGGGCCCCTGGTGCTGGGGCTGGAAGGAAGAGCACACCCAACGGGCAGCGAACAACTCTTGCTCCTGGGCCCCCAGCTTGATCTTGGTACTTGGGACCCCAGGGCCTTGTTCTGATCACTGTTTTGAAGAAAGGAACTAAAGTGCTGATTTCCGGGTGGAAATATAATAATAATAATATTAATAATAATGGCTGCACGTGCCACATGCCAGGTACCTGCTGAGTGCTTTACGAAGATTATGAGTTGAGCCTTCTTCAGCCAACCAAACCCACATTCCCAGAACCTCCAGTTCAACACAGTATGTCCTGAGTGGTCTGGACAAAGCATTAAAAATTACAACCAGTGCCCTCCTGGGGTGAGACGGGGCTCGGCCTGTAGGAGCTGGAGAGAGAGTGTTAATTTAGGGTACAAGAAACCTGGCCTTGTAGCTTCAGTGACACAAACTGCTTTAGCTAAAGCCCCAAGGGTGCAGGCAGGGCTGGTCCCCAGAGCAGGGGTCTCTGTGGGTCCTCTCAGTTCTTTATTCTGAGGGACAATCGGCTCTTCCTCTTCAGTGGGGAGATGCAGCTTCAGCCCGGGCTAGAGATGCCTGGGCCTGAGCCAGGCCCCCCATGCCCTCCCTGATGTGGGTAGCCACCACCAGGCCACAGGCTGAGCCAGCCCCCTTCCACTCCTCCCATCGTGCTAACTGCAGAGTCTTTGCTGCTGCCCCTGAAACAGGTCCTGCCCGGTTGCCCAGAGGGTGGGCCTCTCCGGGGCCAGCTCTCAAAACTCATCAGCCTTTCCTTTGCCCTCTCGTGGCTTTTGGCCCTGCTTCCTTGGTTACTAGCATAGATCGGTGACGCCTTTCCTTGTGTCGCTTTTTCACATAAGAGAATTCATGTAGGAAACCAGATCCAGAGTGTGTGTGAGTGCCGGAGACTGGATTCGCACCCCCTGTGTGTAGTCTGTATGACCAATAAATTGTGCCTCTCACTCAGCTCTCATCTGTGTGGCGTTTTTTCCTGACGTTCAGCCACAACAATGCTTCCAGGCTTTTGGGGCTGTGGAGCAGCAGTGAGGGGAGGGGAGGACATTGAGGTTAACAGCAGTGATGGGCAAGCATTGTCCTGACTGGAGGGGACTCCTTAGAACCAGTTTGAACTTGGGCCTGGACCAGGAGCAGCAGTAGACATCTGACATCTTCATGGGACTCCAGGCACCTGCAGCCACCCACCTTCCACCAGCATCATCCCCTTGACTGCCACCCGCTGTCCTGCACTCACAGTCCCTCCTGGCTTTTGTAAGTGTTCGTTGCTAAGCTCCAGAGACAATAGACACTTATGAACAATCCTCAGGTTGTGGGCCTTCAGCTCCCTGCATCCGGGGGCAGCTTGTACTGCCCATGGGTCAGGGAGCGGCCCCAGCACAGAGGCCCAGTGTGGGTGCTGCTTGGCCCCACCTCCAGGGTGCCTTGGCCTGGGCTGCTGCTCCCACCGCGTCTAGCTCCTCGGCCCCTGCTCAGGTGAACCTTAAGGGGGTGGTGTTCTTGGCAGCCACAGAGCAAACCATTCACTGCCCTTCAGCAATGGCTCATGGAGACCGGCAGAGACAAGATTGAGAACCCACCGCAACCTGGGCTCCTCCCCCTGCTCAGATGGGGTCCCCATACTTTATAGGCTCACTTCCTGGTCGCCACACAGAACCTGACCAAAGTCCCTAGGCACCAGCCTTCTGACTTGATAGGCCAAGGGCCAGGTGGAGGAAGAGCTTGAGTCACCCAGGCATCCTTTAAGCCAACCCCTCCTACATCCATCACCCCACCACGGAGGACCAGGGCATTGATGCCTGGGCACCTGGGCAGCCACTGGCTGCCAGGGTGGGCTGGCATGCTAGGAGCGAAAGCAAAGAGCTTGAGCTCCCAGCCCACCTAGAATGAGCGTCCAGGCCCTCTCCACCACTTCTGAGGGTTCCCCAGAGAAGCAAGCTGAGCAGCCGAGTGGGGTGCATCTTGGATTCCCCGTGACCTTTTGCTCTGAGTTTGGTGGCCTGAGCAAGCCCAGGGTCCCTCACGCCTCTCGCCGGAGCTCTAACACAGGTGTACCCAAGCGGGAATCTTCTTTTCTTTTCTCTTTTCAAAGATTGTTCCCTGTGACTTTTAATATATATATATATGTTTTTATAGGTTTTAGAGAGAGAGGTAGAGACATCTATCGGCTGCCTCCTGCACCCCCCCCACACACTGGGGATCAAGCCCATAACCCAGGCATGTGCTCTGACTGGGAATCGAACCGCAATCTTCTGGATGATAGTCGATGCTCAACCGTTGAGCCACGCCAGCCAAGCAGGTGAGGCGTATTAAATGCATTTCCGACTTACGAAATTTTCAATTCACGAAGGGTTTATGGGGATGTAACCCCCATCGTAGGTCGAGGAGCATCTGTGTTTTATGTCAGCTGTTCCTCACCAAGCTCCCAAGCTTTCCTCACCAAAGTGCCCCTCCCTGCCAAGATGAATTCTGCAGTCTCCTGAGATTGCAGAGGCTGCTAGTCGCTTTTTAAAAAATATGTTTTTATTGATTTTTTTAGAGAGAGAGGAAAGGAAAGGGAGAGATAGAAACGCCCATGAGAGAGAAACATCAACATGGATCAGCTGCCTCCTGCACCCCCTGCTGGGGATGGAGCCAGCAACCCCAGCATGTGTCCTGACCGGGAATTGAACTGGCGACCTCTTGGGTGCATGGGTCGACGCTCAACCACTGAGCCACGTCAGCCAGGCCAGTCACTTTTTTAAGAAGCACATTTTTCCTTCTTCACATGGGTATGTGGACTCTGGTTGAAAACAGCAGATCTGTGCCAACAGGAAGGTGTTGATATATAGTGGATATTCTCTAGTGGCCGCTCGCTGGACGCAGGGCCGCTCCACCGGCTCTGCCTGGAGGCCAGCCGCTGTGCCATTCCCTAGGGACTGACGCCTTCAGGCTCCTCCTCCTTCCCGGGGCTCGGTTCTTTTTCCATCCTGATAGGAGGGAAATTGGGCTTTCAGAAGAGCTCTCTCCCACAGCTACCTTTCCTAACCCCAGCCTACAGGTTCTCTCTTTGCCCATCCTTAAAATAGCTTCTTTCTCTCCGCAAACTAATTTCCATGGAGATTCAGCTACCTCGGGGCCTGGAAGCTTTCTGCAAGGCAGCAAGCCCAGGTTCCGCCTCCACTCTTACAGAAGGAGACCCTTTGTAATGCAAATGCCTGGTCTCACCCGCACAGAGCCCCCTACTCCAAGGCCCCTTTCTGGGAAACCTGCACTGGGTCAGAACACTGACAGGTAGAGTCCAGGACAATGGACTTGCCTGTTATTTTCTATTTGGGCTGCTGGTCTCCGCTGGTCAGTTTTCTCTCAGGTCGCAGCCTGGGCTTGTCTATGAGCATTTTTGTCCCAGGCGTGTACAGCTGGGGGTCTCCTTCATTCCCTCAAGCACATACATGTTGATGGCATGTGCTGGGCCTTGGGAGTCAGCCCATTTAATAAAGGGACCAGGGGCAAGGAGAGGAATGGTACACCCTGGGCTGTGGGGTCAGACAGAAGGGGTTTAAATAGCTTGTTTTTTCATTTCCTGAAAGAATGATTTCATACTGGGCACTTAGGTTTTCTGAGCCTCAGTCTCCTCATCTCTAAAATGGGGAGAAGGGTGCCTTGTGCATGGTGTGGTTGTGTGGATTCATGAGCTCTGCAGAGACTCAGCCTGCTTGCTTAGGAGCTCATGGTCACTCATTGGCTATAGCCCCTCCCCTCCCTGGCTGTAGGTGGCTCTGCTGGTTCTTTAGGAGGTAGGTAAAGGCCTCCCGCTGTGGGTGAGAGCCTGAAACAAGCAAGGCAACAAATTAAGGGGCTGGTGGAGGCTGGGAAAGCCTTGAAGACAAGGGGCGATGAGGGGCGAGTGGAGGCCTTGGAGCTCATTGAGGCCAGGTGAACTAGTTGAGGCCAGAGGAACTAGTTTAGATCAATGGGACCAGTTAAGGCCAGGGGACCAGTTGAGGCTGGGGGGGGTGGTTAGCTGAGGTGGAGTAGGGGTGGGGGGCTCGTTGGGTAGCTTTAGTTACACAGATCAGAGCTGCTCAGGCTGCCTGAGCCAATGGGAGTGAGCCTTGGGGACAGGTAGGAAGTCCTTGCATGGGCTCCGGGCCATGCTTTGCAGGGCAGTGTGGGCCACCGGGACGCGTTGGCAGCCCCAGTCGCCATGCAGCAGCTCCGTGCCCTCAGCGGTTCTGGATCAGCCTGCCCCCCGTGAGACTCAGCTCCAGGCCTCCTGTTTCTCCCTCCACAGCTTTTCCTCCTTCCCTCCCCAGGTGAGTGACTCCCAGCCCATGCTTCATCCTGCAGGGACTCCAGCAGACAGTGACATGTGGTTCATGTGCTTAGAAAAGTCAGGAGTAGGATGAGACTGAGGCAAGTGAGCTGCCCGGCGCAAAAGGTAAGGGGCACTCGCTCTCGGGGGCCCGCCTGAGCTTGCACCGTCTTAAATGTAGCTTCTCGATGCCTCACTTGCCTCACCCCTGCCCGGGCCTGCAGAGGAGGTGGGGGAGAGAGCACTGGATGCCAGGAGGAGCTGAATTCCTGTGAATGGCCAGGCACCAGGCTCTGCAGCCCAGGCAGGGGCCCCGGGGAGGAGGGGGGGAGGCAGAGGAGCAGATGGGAGTTTGCATTATGTGGAACGCATCTCCAGAAATTGTCTTTCTTCAGTTTTTTTAAAAGAGCATTCAGTTTAGGTAGGGACCAAACAGCCCAGACTCGAGCCAGGGTGCCTAAATATGCCCCAAATGTGCCAAGCTCCAGGCCAGGCCAGGAGAACGGTGAGGAAGGAGGCAGGAGCCAGGCTTCGGGAACAGGCGAGTGCACAGGCTAACAGTTACATTGCCCCGTGGTAAGGGGCTTGAGGGCAAAAGACCCAGGTGACGAATTTCCTCCAGGCTTAGCTAGGAAAACGTATGACGGTTTAGTATTTAAAATGATCATTACAATGGTGGTTAGGATCTTGGGCTCTGGGGTTTGACCGGTTGGGTTTAGCCCCCACCCCTACTGTTGACAGCAACTGTATGGCCTTCGCTAAGTACTTAATCTTGCATTGCCTCAGTTTCTCCATCTTTAAAAAGGAGACAATGACATCAGCTTTTCATGCATCCTGGGTTTTTATTTTTAATCTGATATTAACATTTAACTGGGCGTCCTGGTTTGTTTGTTTTTTGTGGGCGCCAGGACTAATGATCACTAGCTGCCCAAGTACCAAAAAATTATGCTTCCGAAATATCTTGACGGTGATTCCTCACATTGCAAAACTGAGCTGCTCTACATGGGCGCCTCGCGGCAGAAGCCCTTTCTTGAGCATCCTGTATTTCATCTGGCAACCCTAATGCTGCTCCACCTACCCGAGGACCCAGGCAAAGGCTCCCTCCCCCGGAGCTGAGGACTGCCGTGCTCCTCACCTGCAAGGACGTGCTGCGCCTTTGAATCTATAAGGTAGAAGCCTGAAACAAGGAGAGTGGAGATCGTAACTAACACCAAGTGCAAACTACGCTTTAACTACTGGCTTCCTATCAAAAAGAACCAAGTGGAACTAGGGGAGTGTTTGTTTTAGGGTAGATTTTTTATTTTTATTTTTTTATATGTGTTTTTTATTGATTTTTTGAGAGAGAGGAAGGGAGAGGGGTAGAGAGATAGAAACATCCATAGGCCGCCTCCTGCATGCGCCCTACCGGGGACCGAGCCGGCGACTGGGCCTGTGCCCTGACGGAATTGAACGGGGATCTCCTGGTTCATAAGCTGGTGACCACTGGGCCACACTGGCCGGGCTAGGGTAGAATTTTTAAACATAGACGAAAACTTAGAGAAGTAAATATTCCGTCAACATTTCTTTCAACTCTTAAGTTATCTAAAGTTAGTTACCTATTGGCCACACGACTTGGACAAGTTATTTACTATTTCAGGAGATGGAATTCATTTAAGTTCAGCCACATGGCCTTTTAAAAACGAACAATCAATATTCCTCAGAGGGACGTAACAGATCTGAGGATCTACAATTTATTGTTCACAATACCCTTGATACAATATTGTCACAATTCCAGCATACTATCCAAAATTGCTTTACATAAAAAGAATCTGCAAAACACGGACCATCTGAAGAGAAAAGATAAACAACAGAGATCAGCCCATTGCAGATATTGGAATTATCAGACAAAGATGTTACAGCAGCTATAATAACTAGACCCAAGGACATAAAGGAAAATACTCTTGAAATAAAGAAAAATATAGGAAATCTAGCAGAGAAATCGACATTTTAAAAAGTCAACCCAGAGTTCTAGTCCCAAGGAAAATATTCTTCAAAAGTGAAGCTGAAATGAAGACATTTTCAAGATAAAAGAAAACAGAGAATTTGTCGATCTACTACCAAAAAAAATGCTAAAGCAATGTCTTTAAGCTGATGGGCAATGATAATAGGTAGAAACTCAGCTCTTCAGGAAGAAATGGAAAGCATTGGAAATGGTAAATATATGGATAAATATAAGACTCTTTTTCCCTTAATTTGTTGAAAATATGACTGTGTAAAGCATGAATTATAACATTTCACTGTAGGATTTATAATGTATGTAGGTGTAATACTCACAAATTGTAGCAGAAGGATAGAGAAGGGTGGGAAATGGAGCTATATGATTACAAGGTTTATACATTTTACATGAACTGGGGCTCTACATCGTTATTTTTATGTTTATTTATTTATTTTTAGTTTTTTAATTTATCTTTATTATTGAGAGTATTACAGATGTCCCTCCTTTTTCCCCAAATGCCCCCCTCCACCCAGTTCCCACCCCACCCCAGGCCCTCACCATGGTGTTGTCTGTATCGATGGGTTATGCATGTATGCATGTAAGTTCTGTGGTTAATCTCTTCCCGCCCCTCTCCCTTCCCTCTGCAATCCCTCAGTCTGTGCCATGCTTCCACGCCTCTGGACCCTATTAGACATCAGTATTCTTAAAATTCTCAGTCACCTGGCCACCAGAAATCTCCCTCTGAGGGTCTTTCTCTGGGGCCCCACTGGCCCTCCCTCTGCTGGGAACCCTCCCCAATCTCATCACTTTGTCCAACTGAGCTACGTGGTTTTCTTTCTCATTCAAAACCCATCCTGGCCATGCCTTGGGGGTTGTCACTTCACGATAGCCATGACCCTCCAAGATGTTTTGCTACAAAAAGATAGTTTTCTTTCTGAAAAATTCCACTACCAGCTTTTTAACCACTTCCCTCATTCCTACAGATAGATATACCTGTCGAGCTGTCTCCTGGCTCCCTTCTCGGTTAAAAAGAGCAATGAACTCCCACCCAAACTTGCAGCAACCACTTAACCAAGTTCAGAGCCAAACATGTGCTTTAGAGGCATCAAAACCCACTCCCAATGGCTATTGTACTGCAGTGTCCCTCCTACTACTGCGTGGCTTATTTGCTCATCCAAAAATAAATATATTAAGCCCGCCTACATGCTAGGGACACAGTGCTTGTCATAACATTACATATATAACTCACACTGAAGAGGGTTTTCAGAAGACTGCTAAGAGGATAACAAGTATTTTCTCCAGATGTCTTCTCATTACTGATAAACACTGGGTCACCCTAAGGCCAGCCTAAGAAACACATATTTTCTGATATGAAAAGTTGCTCAACATCACTAATTAGAGAGATACAAATTAAAACCACAATGAGGTATCACCTCACACCTGTCAGAATGGCTGCCATCAATAAGTGAAAAAACAAGTGCTGTGGGGATGTGGGGAAAAGGGAACCCCCTGCACCGTTGGTGGGAATGCAGACTGGGGCAGCCACTGTGGGAAGCAGCATGGAGGGTCCTCAAAAAGTTAAAAATAGAACTACCATATGACTCAGTGATTCCACTTCTGGGTATTTATCTGCAGAAATTCAAAACATTAATTCAAAAAGATACATTCATCCCTATGCTCACTGAAGTAATATTTACAGTAGCCAAGATATGGAAGCAACCTAAGTGCCCATGGGTAGATGAATGGATAAAGAAGAGCTGGTGACATATACAATGGAATATTACTCAGCCATGAAAAAGAATGAAATCTTACCATTTGCAACAACACGGATGGGCCTAGACGGTATCATGCTAAGTGAAATAAGTTAGACAGAGAAAGACAAATACCGTATGACTTCCCTTATAGGTTGACTCTAAAAATCAGAAAAAATAAACAAAACAGAAACAAACTCTTAGATACAGAGAACAGATTGACAGTCGCCAGGTGGGAAGTGCACTGGGAGGTAAGTGAAAAAGGTGAAGGGATTAAGAACTATAGATTGGTAGTTACAGGTATGCAAAGTACAGCACAGGGAATACAGT
This sequence comes from Miniopterus natalensis, assembly GCF_054644295.1. Classification (NCBI taxonomy): domain Eukaryota; kingdom Metazoa; phylum Chordata; class Mammalia; order Chiroptera; family Miniopteridae; genus Miniopterus; species Miniopterus natalensis. Next base: position 3,573,663 of record NC_142088.1, on the reverse strand, counting down.
CAATAATATTGTAATAACTAAAAGACAGGAAAAAAAAGGAAAGAAAAAGAAACCCAAGTCTGAATTGAAAGCGTTGTTCCAGTCGTCTATTGTTACACGGCAAACCTCTCCAAAATGTAGTGGCTTAAAACAACAGCGGCACCTCCTTTGCTCTCAGATCTGCAGCTTGGGCAGGGCTTGACCCAGCTCCACTCACGGTCGCTGGGTGGGCTCGAGCCATCTGAGGTTCATTCATTCATTCCCAGGTCTGGTGGTGGATGTTGGCTGTCAGCTGGAACACCTGTGGCCTCGCCGCTGAAGTCACACAGAGTCACTTCTGTCTTCCACTTGAAGTGAGCCCACATTCGAGGGGAAGAGACGTGGACTCCGCCTTTCGATGGGAGATGAGTCCAAGAACTCGCAGGCATGTTTTAAAATCCCACATCCTTGAAGAGAAGTGGTGACCACACTGATGGGCAGCCAGGAGAGGAGTCACACTGCATGATCCATAGGAGCTTCTTTAAAATCCTCCTTGTCATCTCTCCCCCAGGGAACCATGTGTCCACGCCGCTTGGCAGCCCTCTGCTCCTTACTTTCTCGGTCTCCCTCTTGCCCTCCCTCTCCACCCACCCCTATCTACTTTCCTCTCTCTGTCCTAGCTCATGCAATTCCCGCTCCCCCTTTTTAAAAAAGATATATTTTTAATGATTTCAGAGAGAGGAAGGGGGGAGAGAGAGATAGAAACATCCATGATGAGAGAGTCATTGATCGGCTGCCTCCTGCAAGCTCCCAACTGGGGATCGAGCCCGCAACCCGGGCATGTGCCCTGACCGGGAATCGAACCAAGATCTCCTGGATCCCAGGTCGATGTCAACCGCTGAGCCACGCTGGCTGGGCTCCCCCCCTCCCCCCTTTTAATCATTAAATTTAGACTTTCACGGTTTCCCTTTCCTCGTGGTCCATCTCTATCAATTTCCTCAGTGGAACCAGCAATAAGTCTCTCTTCCTAAGGGCGCTAGGAAGGGTAGGTTGTTGCTCTTTAATATTCCACGTGCGTGTGTGCGCGCGTCTGTGTGTGTACACACTCGCAGATGAACCCAGGCATCTAGACTGGACACCTCTGCATGCGCACACCCAGGAACACAGACGGACGCACCCGCATGTAGGGGAAGCAGGGCACCCTCAAGGGGGGCCTTCAAGGGAAGGCTGTTTACAGAGGTGCAGGCAGGCCTGTGAGAGTTACCCAAGGGTGTCGAGGCGCCCAGGGGCTAGTGACAGCAGGACGCCGTCGCCTCCCTTAGATCTGGAGGGGCCGGGGGTGGTGTTTCCTAGGGAGGGAGAGCTGGAGCCGCCAAAGAAACCGAGAGCAGCAGGGAGGCAGAAAGGGCGCGAGCCAAGGATACCGCGACCTCCCTCTTCTCCTGCCCCTTTGTTTCCCGCGGCTTCCCACTGGCCAGACCCAACCCGAGGCCGGGGGAAGGGCGCCCCTTGGTGATGCTGTGGCGGGGTCAGCGCCAGGCGCGGACACGCTGAGAAGGGCAGGGGGCGGATGGCGGGGACAGTGGGCAAACGGAGGGAAACCAAGACAGCCCGTGAGAGTGCCGAGTAACTTTTTGATGGCAACTCTTCCAACTACACACACATTGGGAGGAAGAGATGTTGGGGGACCACATGTCCAAATAATTAAGGAAAACAGACATTGACAGCGATTGGCGTGACAGCCATGCTTAATTACATGAGCTAATGAAGTGGGGCTCCTGGCGTGACTTTCCAGAGTGATTTACACTTGGCTCAGGAAGCAGAATGGTTTTTATAACAGATTTTTCTCTAATTATGTTTAGCTTATGTTCCTGTGAGGCTCTGATTCCTCGAGTAAATACCACCTGATCACAAAGCAGGGTGGCTCGAAAGCACCCGGAGCGCCAGGTGGAAGCAGTCTGGGGTGTGCCGTTCGCTGCGGGTTCTCGGGTCCTGCTCTCTGCCACTGGTTTTTAAAGGCATGAAGGGCAGCGGCTGTGTCCCACGCCGCTTCTGGATCCCTCTAAAACAATGACACTCAGACTTCACCGCGTGCAGGCGTCACCGGGAGAACTCGTGAGAGCGCAGGTTCCCGGGCCCGGCAGGGGGGTGGGTTTCCTTGTCTGGGCAGTGCCTGGGCATCTGAATTTCAGCCGGCGTTTCCGCTCATTCTGCTGGAGGTCAGTGCATGACATTTGGGGAAATGCTGTTCGAAGGCTGGCCGCACAGTTCACCCACAGAGGCAAAGTGGTGCAACAGATGGAGGGGGGACGTGGTTTGGGGTCAGAGCTGGGTTCAAATGCCACTTCACCACTGATGAGCTGAGGCCGCTTGCCTTTTCTGTCATCTGCAAGGTCACAATGCAGGTGACAGTACGCTTGGAGGCAATAGCCAAAGAGTGAAAACCATGATCGACACAGTGGCACCCTCTGTTTGCACCCGGAAGCTTCTGGAGCAGGCCTTTCTCAGGGTGACAGGGTCCTGCGATCCCACCTTTGAAGACCCGTGAGCGCCATCCTGAGACACTGCATTTCAGACACTGCAGAGTTTCTGAGGCTCGAGCTTTCCTTGTTGCCACCCAGGAAATTACTGTTCATCCTGCAGCATATGGACAACAGGCTTCTTACCCATTCGCTCTTGCTGCTGGCATCGGACCATTGGAAAATATGGTGTTAACGAAAAATACTAAAACTGGCCGTGTTAGGTTTTTGGTTCTGGTTCATCATGCGGCACGATGGGAAGGAAACATCTCTGGGCAGCCCGAGTGGTGCAGAAACGCTAAGGAATAATTCTAAGTATAGGCTCCCAAGACAGAGGGACGGTTCCATGCCATTCTGTGTTTTTTTGCACAGCGCGTTCTGTGTGCTGGAATACGCATTTTTAGTGATGCCGGAATGCTAAAGGTGAGTGAACTTTTGCTCCCTGTTCATTGCAACATGCACTTGTTACGCTTAATTGGCTGTGCATCTTGTCATGAGACACCCAAGCAGCAAAACCGAAGTCAGACTTCATAATGCCACAGTCTTCATTATGCCCAGGATCTACCACTGCGGGTCCTTCCTAACCTACTGAACTCACCTTCAGTGGATACTTGTCAAAAGAGCTTCTAATTGTCCCTCTTAGGTCACCCTAATTGGACACGAGTAGGTGATAATACGCGGCTTGAGGGGTATTTTACGTACTGTAATTACTAATCCTAGATGATACATAATAAGCTTCCAATTTTTTGCCAATAAATAGCCTACGAATTCTGCTTGTTATGGGAAATAAATTTGAACTGCAAGCTGTTCCAACCAAGCCGTTCAAAACATTTACTTAAAACTTAGGTACAAAGTCTAGTTGCCTATTAGTGACGAGAAAATCCAAACAAGCTCTGGGCCTGTGCTTCTGAAACTTAGGCATCCATAGAATCATCCAAGGAGCCCACTTGGAAATGCAGGTCTGGGGCCACCCATGGAGAATCAGTAGTTCTAAGGGTGGGGTGAGGTGAACCTGGGCCAGGCATTTTAAAGAGCTCCCCAGGTGACACTGATGTAGCTAGCTGGGGACTAACTAGTCCATGTTTCCTGGACATGTTCCTTCTCCCTTTTTCATACCTGCCCATCTCCTTACCTGTGAGCAGACTCCCAACCCAGACATCCTCTTCAGCATGGCCTGGAAGGCAGGTGTGTATCTAGGATTAAGGAATGTTCCTTGAGCTCCTGAACTTCTCTTGACCTGACCACATGACAATCACAAACAAGGTAAATTCATGAAAATCCAGCAGGTTACCTATCTCAGGAATTGCTCAGAGACCTAATACCAGATACCTTTGGGCCAAAGGAAAGTTCATTGTCATGTGTGTTCTATACTTGATCCTGGAAACTCCATAGGCTGGGTTTTATGTGTATTTTATACAGGAAGAAACTGAGGTTCAGGGCACTTGGCAAAAGTCACATGAGCAAGGTGGAGAACCACGTCTCCGAGGCGTGTCTCCAGCCTGCAAAGCTGTTCTTTCCTACAGTGTGTTGAGTTTGGTTACATTGCCAGGATATTTGAAAGTGGGTTAAGCATTTTTCATTAAAAAAAAGAAAAAAACGCCCTAGCCAGTTTGACTCAGTGGTTGGGCCCACGGACTGAAGGTCCCGGGTTCGATTTTGGCCGAGGGGACATACCTTGGTTGCAGACTCAGTTCCCGGCCCTGGTCAGGGTGCGTGCGGGAGGTGACCAATCAATGTGTCTCTCTCACATCGATGTTTCTCTCTCTCCCCCTTCTACTCTCTCTGAAAAGTAATGGAAAAAATATCCTCGGGTGAGGATTTAAAAAAATACAACAGTTACCTCTCAGAATTAATTTTCTATACAAGAGAAAATTACTTCTGTATTCTTCTGCTCAGGAAATGATTAAATTTCTAACAAAAGTCTCCCTCAGTCTCTGTCTTCACACCTTTTGCAATGCTTCCATCTTATGGTTAGGTATGAAATAGAAAAGCAAGTTGAACCCTGATCTGCCCCTAGTTCTCCAGTCCTCTGGCACTGCCCAAGGGGAGGCTGGCTTGGCTCCCCGGAGCTGGGTGGGGCATTTTGGGAACTGTTTCCCCCACGAGATCAGAAAAGGGATCTTCACAAACCTAACTCTAGAACTTTCTAAACTGACATTTGTAGTTTGGATGGTTTCGTAGTTTTGACAGTCTGCTCAGAGTTCAGTTTCTGGCGAGAACCTGCTTCCTGGTTCACAGATGACCATTTTCTCGGTGTCTGCACATGGCAGAGTGAGAGGGAAAGAGGTCCCCTCTTCTTAGGAAGGGATACCAACCATCCTATGGGATTAGGGCCCTGCTCCTATGACCTCACCGAACTCTATCTCCTGAAAGCCCTATTTCTAAATACAATCACATTGGGGTTTAGGGATTCAGTGCATGATTGGGGGGGGGGGGGGCACAATCCAGGCCATAGCGGATGGATTCAGTAATTTTCCAGGAAAGATACAAATGGACAGCTTTCCTACTGGAGACAGAAAGTTCTGTCTGAGAAGGTACCCTTTCAACCCTTTTGCGGAGAAATGGATGGTGGAGCAGGAAGTCAATATGTGGCTTTGCCAGCCCTTACACGGGCCCCCAGAAGGTGCTGTGGCTGCTGACTCTGGTTCCCTGTGTCTTAAACGGAATAATATGCAGAGCTGTCTGTAGGTGTACACTTCCTGGCAGGCACACTTTAGCCACAATGGCTTCCCTGTTGGGTTTTTGACAAATCAGGCAAGCTCTGGCTTTAGGCTGGGCTCCCTAAAAGCAGAGCCTGAGACTGGGGTTCTTGTGCAAGAAATTTATTGGAGAATTGCTCTCAATCTGGGCATCAGGCTAGATGTTGAGAGAGGCAGGATAGGTCAGGGGAGGAAGGTAGGCAGAACTGTAGTTTCAGGAGAAGTTTCCCCTTAGCCTGTCCCATGGGGAGTTCCAGACATACATTGCATTACGGAGAGTGTCCCCTGCAGAGGTAAAGGCATAGGGCACCTTTGCCCACTCCCAACTGTCATTGGCTTAGTTTAGACACTATATTCTCTATTCATTCAAAAAATGTTGCCTATGAGGAGCCAAGGACACGTTTATTTTACATAAATTGGATTTATACCACATACTACTTTTATTATGAACATTTTTTGAACAATAAATATATAGTAATTTACCTCTTATTGTTGGAAATATAGATTGTTTTCAACATCTCCACTTTTTCCAAGGTTTTATCTATATGGACATTAATCCAAGCGTTTCTTGGCATCAGTTTCTACAAGTGAAATTGCTGGTTCTGCAAATTTGTTAACATATTTTCATCATACTGTTGTCTGGGAAATCAGCATATTCAACTGTCAGGATTTGCTGCTATGCAGTGCTATGGTCTCTTGAGGTTGGTACGACTGTGACATTTGAAGGCGTTCTTGGTGGCTTTCAGAAACTGCTTCCTCATTTTCTCCAGTGTGTGAGGAAGTCCCTTCTGTTTCTGAGCTCCATGGGCCCTTCCCTCAAGCTAAAATCACTCAGCACTGGCTGCCAACAAAATACCTTTTGCGACAGCTCTGGAAGCCTGACTGTCCCAGTCCTGGGCTCCATAGGGGAGGAAAGGCTTTCTTATCTGTCCCTGAGGGATCTTCCTCCGGACTTGAGACACACTGGAAGAGAAGCGGGTCTCTGATGTTCCTCTCCTCTCCCCTGGCCTCCCGCTTTGTCCAGTTGCATTTTCACCTACTAAAGTCACTCCCTTGCGAAAGGCAGCTGAGGTCCAGATGATTCTATTGCAGGCTAGGCTTTCCATTCTACAGAGCTGGCCGATGACGCCTCCTCCAGAGTCTGTGTCTTCCGCCTCCCCTTTCAACACCGGGCAACCTGTCCTTTTTCCTCTTCGAAGTCCTGTTTGTGTCTTTGTTGCCAGAAGGGGACCGGTCCCCGAGCAGGTCTGCTCTTGGGTGTGGGTTCTTAACCTGGGGCGGGAAAGATTTCACAGCGTGAGTCCAGGTGATTTCCAGAGTACGTTCATTAAAGCTGGGGACAGTGCCCTGGCCGGGGTGGCTCAGTGGTTGAGGTGTCGGCCTGCACACTGAAGGGTGGCGGGCTCCATCCCCGGCCTGGGGGGCATGCATGTGGGAGGCAACCGATTGATGAGCCTCTCACATCCTTGTTTCTCTCTCTCTCTCTCCCCTCCCCTTCCTTCCACTCCCTCTAAAAAAAAAATAAAAATAAATAAAAAATCAATGGAATCGAACCTGGAACCTTTCGGTCCGAAGGGCCGTCCCTCCAACCACTGAGCCGGACCAGCCAGGGCTAAAGTCCTCGGTGCAGGGAAGACAGAAGTTCATGACTGACCGATGGCTGTAAACCGCTCGGCCGTCGCGCTGTCCGTCTCCCCATCCTACGTGCCCTGACTTAGGGGCCTGTCTCGTCCGGACCCTTCCGTTACCTTCTACGGGAACCGTCGCCGTCCCTCTCGCGGCCTGAGGCGCTGGGAGGCCGCGCAGCTACTCCGTGCGGAGCGGGCCCCCTTCCGCGAGATGAAGAAAAGGGCGGCAGGCCAAGGAATAAAACAAAAAGCAGGGTGAAGAAGCAAAGGAAACACAGGCCGGCGGGCAGGCAGGAGGATGCTGCCGCTGTCCTGTCTCCTAGGCAACCAGGGCTGAGCCACCGCGAAGCTGCGACGCCTCCCAGCGGCCGCCTCGCTCCCCGCAGCGCTTCCGGCCTCCGGCGGGTGTCATTGACTAAGCGCCCTGCGTCGGCGCAAACTGCGCGCGCGCGTGCGTGCGTGCGTGCGGCGTAAGACGTCGGCGAGGAGGCGGGACTTCCGGCCCTGGGCAAAAGCCCTTCCGACAGGAGCCGGAAGACCGTCCCGGATGGCGTCGGGGGCGGCCTGCTGGTGGAGGTGAGCGCGGGGCTGCCCGCCTTCCCGCGCCCGCGGGTCGCCTCATGCTGCGGGCCGCGGCCGCCAGCCCCCGCTCGGACCGGCGGCTCTGAGGCGCCCGGGCCGCGTGCACCATGTCGTCGGGTCTCCGCGCCGCCGACTTCCCCCGCTGGAAGCGCCACATCTCGGAGGAGCTGAGGCGCCGGGACCGGCTGCAGCGGCAGGCGTTCGAGGAGATCATCCTGCAGTGTGAGCGGCGGGCGGGCCGGGGCGGGCGGGCGCTGCAGGGGCAGGCGGGGCGCCGCCCGAGACCCAGAGCCTCGGACGCCTCAGACCTTTTTTTTTTTGAGACCTTTTCCTCTCTTTCGCTTTACCCTTGGGTGTGACTGTGGAGGGTTCCCCTTCCTACCGCGGGTGCTCCTCGTCGGCAGGCGCCGCTCACGCCTCCGCCTCAGGACGCCCGTGTGCTTTTGAAAAGGCTCCGCGCACGTCCTGGGGCTCGGGCGTCGCGTCGCCGAAACGGCCTCATGGACTCGCGCGGTGACCGTCTCGTGGCCTGTTTGGCCTTTGATTCTTCAGGCCTCTGCCCTTCTTCCACCTTGGTATTCTTTTGACTGTTGCATATTTTGAGCCTTAACATACTTTAAAGTTGGGACGTAGTATAGTTCTTACTGATACTGAGAACTTCAGTATGAAAAAGATTTTCCCCACCCCCCCCCCACCCCCGCCGCAATTTGAGAATGAAAATACACCCGTCCTGGCTCCCCCTTCCCCCGGCCCTGCCGTAACTGATGACACGCTTGGGGTAAGCAGGGGAGAGGCTTCAGTCCCGCGGTGTCCGCTCCCTTTGAAGTAAGCCCGGCGCGTCCCTCCAGTTAGGGCGATTGATGAGAGTCACAGGAATAGTCGTCGCCCTCTGCTGAATTCTGCTTGTGCTGAATCCGTGGTCCCCAAACCTGCCTGCACATTAGCATCACCTGGGGATCTTTAGGCCAGGCCACGCCCCAGGCCAACTACATAGCAGTAGTTTTCGATGCTCCCCGAGTGATTCTTAGGTGCAGACAAGTTTGAGTGCTGTGGTCCATACTTGGCAGGTAGTGTTTCACTTAATCTCCCCGGAAATCCGACGGAGCAGGTCCTGTCGGCCCCTTGCACTGAGGCAGAGCGAGATTACATAATCTCCCTGGAGAGAGACAGCAGGTTAATGGTGGGGCCCGGACTCGAACTCAGGGAGCGCAGGCTTGATGGCTCCCGACTTGGATTTGCTTTTCTCACTGGGCGCCCCCCAAAGCGGCCCTTCCTTGCTTTCCCCGAGTCCATCGTCTTAACAGAGATGGGAAGGAGAGGGTGATGGTGGTGCCCTGTGGTGCCTTGTCCCGGAGGCCCTGGCAGGCCAGTGCTGTTTCCTAAAGCCAGGAGCACAGGCAGCCAGCCCCTCTTACTCAAATGCGGTTCCTTAACAGGTTAGTAAATCCAGGCCATCAGGTGTTCGAATGCCATCTAATGCTCTGTTCTTTAAAAGCTACTACACATCGAAAGTCAGATTGGGGTGGAGATCAGACTCCATCCCTTACTGACCGTTTTTTTTTTTTCTTGCCTTTCTGACTCTGGTTTGCTGCAGCTATAAAATGGGGGTGAAGCTTGCTCTACCCGCTTCATAAAAACAAGGCTGTGCATGTAAGTGCTTTGGAAGCCACATAGTCTGTAAATGGAAGGTGCTTGTAGTCGCATTGGCACAATTTGAATATTTTTCTGCACTTTAAAAATGGGCATCTTGATGGGGTGCGAGGATGTAGAAGTCAGGAGAGGTCAGTCCTGGCGAGGGGCACATCTTTAAAGAGCTGCGGTAGGTAAGCATTCCCGAGGGGCTGGAGGGGGCAGGAGAGCAAGACCACCTTTCTTTAGGCTAGGGATTGACGTTGGGGAGATCACTTCTCGTGTGACCTTGGAACGCCCCCACTCCTCATTCTGGCCTTCCCAGTCAAGTTCTGACTGTCCGTTAGCCCGGAGTCTCTTGTTCAGTTCCTGGCTCTGAGCCTGAAGAGAAAGATGAAAGGAGACTGAGAGCAGGGCGCACCGTCCTATCACCTCCATCCTTCCCTTTAGTGAGAGGATCTTCTAGGAAGGATGCCCCCTCAATACCTCATGTCCTTTGAAAGACCTAATATTATCCTAGGGCACCCAGCTCTGGTGTAACATTTGGGAGTTTTTATTAGGGCCCTTTGACACTGGAGAATATCCAAGGTGGGAACCACTTCCCTGTTCTGCTGAACTAGTTCATTAAATTAATATAGATGAAGAGTGTTTATTTTTATACCCAGGAGTTCCATTTTCAGGTATCAAGGAGAAATAGAACTCAAGAGTTACTTACTTACTTACTTAATCCTCACTGGAGGATATGCTTATCGATTTTAGAGAGAAACATCAGCCACCCATGCTCCCAGGGATGGAACTCGCAACCTGCGTATGTACCCTGACCAAGAATCGAACCCAATACCTCTTGGTATACAGGACGATGCTCCAACCAACCGAGCCACACCAGCCAGGGCTGAACTCAAGAGTCTTTAATAGAAGAAAGCTCTTCTGACAGGAATAGTCAGTGGCATAAACACTGTCAAAATTTTTGGTTTTGAGCAGTTACAATCTCAGACTTTTAGGATTTCTTACTAATAAATATCTGTTCATGTCACTGCCTCCTTTTAAATAAAGCCTGTTATTTCACCGTTGCCAATAAGAAAAGGTCAGAATTTCACATCCTGCCCTTTCATGTGTTGGCTCCAACTGTTATTTCCAGCCACTTGTCAGACAACTCAGCTGGTCCTCCTTCCTGGACTGTCATCTTTACCTATGACACCATCAGAGAAAATGAGTAAAGGATTACTCCTCTCTTCCTTTTTATACTTGGACCCTCCCCACACCCGCCTTAGTACACTTGAGTTCCTTGGGGTCAGGGACTCATTTGTATTTATATCCCTAGTGCCCTGATCTAAAAATTAAATTGTCCAAATGTAATAAGGTAAAATGCTCCTGTATTGCTTAGAGGTGCATAGATTTCATTTTCCCATTGCGTTTTAGTATATTTCGTATTTTTTTACTCCCAAGGTAGAAATAGGTAACTGTGAGGAGTAGAAAGCATTTTCGACTGTCTTTAACAGGGAGCACATTCTCGCAGGATTGTTTACATAGGTTCCTTTGGCTGGGCTGCCCTTGCTTAGGCCGAGCAGCACCTAAGGAGTGTATGTTCCTGGATTTTGGATAATTGCTATAATTGTTGACCAAGTACAGTACCTAGTACTTCGATACCTAATAAAAGTGAAACCTACCCAGTTTTCTGGTTATTTATTTATTTATTTGTGGCCCAAGTCTTTATAAGACATTAAGTAGTAAACAGGTATACATAGGTTATAATAAATAACTTTATTTCCTCTTTTTTGTGTTTTTTTGGATAGATAACAAGTTGCTGGAAAAGTCAGATCTTCATTCAGTGCTGGCCCAGAAGCTGCAAGCGGAAAAGCCAGATATACCCAACAGGCATGAGATAAGGTATTTTGAAACTATCCTGTATAATTTGTACCTCCTCCTGAATTGAAATTTGTCTCAGTTCACTTCTCTAATTTAGAAGCAAACCAAGTACTGTTTCTGTGCTCCAGTTTTTGTCAGCTCCTTTCAGATAAGATGCTGAAGCCGGATAATTAAACTAATTTTTTCAAAGGTACTGGCCTACCCACCTTGAAGGGTTATCGTTAGTAAGATGCTGTAAACCAGAGAAATTTTCTAAAGGCCAGTAACTAGGCCAGTTCCTCCTCCAGCCGGTCAGGGTTCACAGTTTCTAAATAATCAGATAAGTAAGCATTCCTGAGCAGATTTACATAGATCTTGTTAATACAGGATTTCCATAAGTTGCTTTTTCTACAAAACAGATCTATTTGATTCTTTTTAGTTCAGTATTTTTCAACATATTTTAGTAGATTGTGAAACTAAACTAACAGGTTGCAACAAACTTTTTTTTTTTAAGAAAGATTAGGAAAATAGATCTGTGTTTTTATAGGAAGGGTGAGTATTGTCTCATTAAATGTGCATATATGTGTTCTTCATGGGGGTGTAATGTGTTTACTTGGGTCATTTACCTAAACCATATTTCTTTTTGAGCATCATGGTCTAAAAAGCTGAAAGCCATTCTTCGTCAAAGCAGCATAAATGGAACCATTCTAGAGTCTTACTCTCTTCATATGTTCATGTTGGCATATTAAATTTGATGGTTTGTATGGGAACAGTACCCATTATTGCTCTAAAATTCCATTCTTATTTGCATATTAGTTCACATTTAGCAATTTTAAGAACAAGGTTGATGGTAATTTGGGATTTTTCAAAATCCCAGAAGTGCTAGGTGTAACTTAGTATCTTTACCTTCTATAACTGAATGGGCTGTGAAACTGCTTGCCATCCATGTTTCCTCACCTGGCCAGATGGTCTCCTGGCAGGTCAGAGTGGGAAAGGTGAACAGATGGCCCCGTCCCAGTTTCCATCCTTGTTCAATAACAGTGCAGCAGAGTGTGCCTGGCTAGACCCTAGGAGGCCTTCTGTAGTATTGAAAAGACTCAATGCTCTGGTCAATTTTAGGTGTAAAGAATGCCATTTCACCTTTTTCATCTAAAATCAATCAGTTGAAAAGTTTTAAACATTTTATTTCTACTGGGCTAGATTCTTGGTGACTATATTACTGTGTTCTTTATATAGTCAGTCAAACTCATTTGCTTGGGCAGGAACTATAAGTAAATGTAGCACAATTATTTTGGCTTAATGTCACAGGGGTGGTCATTTGATTTGGGGTCTTTCCTTCCCCTCAAACTTGTGTCCATAATCAGCCTTTCCTGACTGCCTCCATCCAGCTATTTCCCATGAGTCATCTATGGTTCCCTTTTCCCTCAGTACCCTGCCCCTCCCCGTATAGTCAGTTCCCTGGGACTGTGATTCTTCCCACAGTCCCTAGTGCATCTGTCCCTTAGTTTACATTTGTTCCTAGTGCATCTGTCCTCTTACTTTACATTTATTTTACCCCCCTACATTTATTATCCTTCGTTTCATTCCTGCACTGTGGCAGGAGTCTTCTTCTGCACGGAGATATTGTGTGGCTGCGGTGTGAGCCAGGTGTTAGGGATACAGAGACAAGCCAGGGTCCCTGCTCTTAAGGAACTGGGTCTGGTAGGGGTGACCTATTTGGGGGTGTTTGATCATGTGATAAGTGTTTGCACAGAAGATGGCTACCTGATTGGTTTTGTTTAAAAAAAAATCAAATGAGTAAATTTGAAGTTCTGATTGGATTTATTAAGCAATTGTGAATCTGGCAGCATCCCATCTAGCAACTAGGAGGGCCCTCCAAGAAGTTGTACAAAATGGGAGGTTTTCATAGGAAGAAGGGTGGGGCAAGGGAGTTTCTAACAAAAGAAAAGAAAGAATTGTTGCCCCTCCCAAGGGTTTTTATCATGCAGATCACCTCTTTCTATGGGGAGGGAGAAAATGGGGGTGCAGGTAACAGATTACTTCTTTTAGTGTTGACCAGAAACTTCTGAACTGGTTGATTAATCTGGGAGAGTTTGAAACTGTAGTTAGACCAGGTGTTAAATCTAGTTTTGGGATTATGGGCTTTTAGTACAAGTGAAGCCATTTTGGGCTTATGGTTTTTCTCTTGAAATTTCCTTCTCCCTCCTGTCTCCTTAAATCCTGCCCATCTTGTCCTAATTAATCTTAATAGAATTGTACACTTGAAACCTATATAATTTTATTAACCAGTGTCACCCCAATAAATTTAATACAATTTTAAAAACACCTTAAATAGCTTTATTTACATCAGTAATCTGGTTTCCCTCTTAAGTGTTTAATCCCTTTACTTACTAAATAGATTACAATTAAACTCTTCAGTCTGGACGTAGTGGATTCCAGCAGTTTTCTAAGTATGCTGCTTGGGCAGCAGCATCTGGGAGATCGTTAGAAGTGGAACGCCTTGGGCCTTCATGCAGTTACTTGTTTATTGTCCATCTGCTTGTAACTGATTGTCAGCTGCATGAGAGTGAGCTCTGCCCTGCCTTCTCCCGGCTCAGGAGCAGCACCTGGCCCGGGGTTGGCGATCACATGCTTGCCTCCCCCACAGCTACCTAACCTTCACTCTGGAACTCACACCTTATTCCTGACACACTGGTGGTTTGGGTGGTGGTTGATCTCCTACTTTCTATGTCAGGGCATAACTACACTTTCCTGGAAAGACTGACCGCTTTATTGGCCATGTTGTCATGTTCATGTTGAAATTCTGGAGTTACTGTTCCAGTGCCTGATTGAGGAGCCTGGAGTCTGATTTTTCTTTCCCTCTTTTTTTGCACATTCTCATCATCTGCCTGCTTGGGGACTTAGTCCCGGGCACGATGGGGCATGGAATGATGGTCAGCTCCAGGAAATGGCCCAGCTGAGGATGAGACACCAGGAAGAACTGACTGAGTTGCACAAGAAACGAGGCGAGGTAAAGACGACCGCCCTCCGAACCTGTCTGTGCTCTGTGTGGGTCTTATAGTGGGGAGGATAGTGGGCAGGATTTCCAGGAGATTGCAGCTGTCCTGGTTATACGTAACATCACCAGCTGTATCTGTGACAGTGAAACAACGGGAAAGGTGTGAGGGCTTTGCCTCCATCAGCAGGAGGGCAAGCCATTGACATAACTGCCCAGTTGTCATGCTCCAAAAGGGCATGAAAGGTACAAGTGGAGAAACTTTAAAGGAAGAAGCTTTCTGCTTGGTCCACTGAAGGTCCTACTAGCATCTTCCCAAAGCTTCTGAGAGAACTCACAGAGGCAGATAACACATGGGTGGTTACCAGAGAGGAAGGGGTAAGGGAGTCATGATGGAAACTGGACTTGGTGTAGTATATACAGATGTCAAATTATATATATAATGTTGCACACCTGAAACTGTTATAATGTTATAAACCTGCATTACCACAATAAAGAAAATAATTTTTTAAAAAGCTTTTGTGAGAGAATCCTGAAATTTCAGGAAGAATCATTAGAATCAGGTCCTGGGCTATATTTACCCTGGATGGTATTGTGATGGCAAATTATGAAAAAAATACAATACAATTCACAAATCAGCTGAATTGATCATTTTATCAGCTAGAGTCTGAAAAGGTAGCTGGGGTAAAGGGCTAGACAGGGTCCTTAGCAGGAACTTGGCAGTCACCTAGAGCTCTGCTCATCCACCCGAGCCTGCCTTCAGCAGGGACTAGCATGCCGTTCCCATGAGCATCCCCGTGGCCCTTCAGCTCCTCTCCACTACCTAGCTCATTTCTTCCTGCCTTGGCTCAACCCCACAGGCACCTTTTCTTCCCTAAAAATAAGATAACCCACTGTTTTAGTTTTCAACCGAGGTCCTAAAGTCTCTTATTTATAAAAGTGTTCTTCTTTATTCCACAGTTAGCTCAGTTGGTGATTGACCTGAACAATCAAATGCAGCAGAAGGACCGGGAGATGCAGATTAATGAAGCAAAGTGAGTAGGGACAACACTTTCTTTGGGACTAGATGTGGGATCACACCCATTTTATTTACTGTACTCTTATGAGCAGGGCCAGTGGTGATCGGTGGCAATGATAGCCACATTGGATTCAGCAAGTTTCATTTTTGTGCATGTGTAGCATTTTTCCTGCTCTAAAGATGGAAGAGGCAAGGATAGTGCCCTCAGTCTTTCAGGTTCCCAGCATGCTCCTGGGAAGTACCTTGCAAGTGTCCCTGGGCCACAGTTCTTGCCATGACCACTGGGTATGGGAGGTGGTGTCATCTATGGTGAAGGTGAGGCCAAGATGTGAGCGTGTGGCCCTTGAGAACAGGGATGAGTTTTTGGGCAGCATTATTCTTGATCAGGGAGAAGCCTGGCAGACAAGATAAACAGAGACTCAAGCCTGAGTTTCATCTGTGCTTTTTTCCTTAATGTGCAGAGAGGGGTCTTTAGAGGTTTAGAAAGGTGGGAGACTTTCTTAGGCATTCTTGGTCAAAGAGTGATAGAGCTGGTGGAAGACACAGGATTTCCAGCCTCTTAATTCCCCATTGACCACTCAAATTAAGCAACAAAAGCTCCCCCTTAAAGTCCTGTTTCTCCGAAAGGTGCTGTAATAGTTGCTTATTGTCTGGATGACTTTGACCCCAGATGCTGCTTTTCCTAATGGGTTTGTCCTGCAGACCTTGGGGCTGGGCTTGGCTAAGTGAGGTGGAATAACAGTGAAGTCTCCCATATGGTGCCTGGTGTGGTGCTGAGGTCATTGCTGGTGCCCAAGCTCATGCGGCCGGAGCACCCTGTGGGTCCCCTGGCCCGTGCACAGCGCCATCCCTCCCCTGCGTGCCATGCTTTCAGGATTGCAGAGTGCTTGCAGACTATCTCTGACCTGGAGACAGAGTGCCAGGAACTGCGCAGTAAGCTGCAGGACCTCGAGACTGCCAACCAGACCCTGAAGGATGAATACGACGCCCTGCAGATCACATTTACTGCCCTGGAGGAGAAGCTTCGGAAGACTTCAGAGGAGAACCAGGAGCTGGTCACCAGGTGGATGGCTGAGAAGGCCCAGGAAGCCAATCGCCTCAATGCCGAGAACGAAAAGGACTCAAGGTGGGAGTCCATGCACAGCCGGCTGGTTCCTTGGACCTAACTTGGGACCTGGGTCTTTGAGAAGGGCAGCAAACCTGGTGGCTCTGCCACAGGCGGGGAACCAGGACACATTAACAAAGTCCATCTTGAGAGTAGAGGTTGCCATTGGCAGCACTAAGATTTTGCCACAGCTGAGGCTTCTGGGTTCAGCCCTGATCTCACATGTGAAACAAGAATAATGGGACTTAACCTGAGAGCATTGCTTTGACGACTGAGTTAGAGCCTGTGAAACAGTACACCTGAGCCAGGCACAAGTAAATGCTAAGTAAATCTTAACTATCATTACCCATGCCCTTGGTATGTCGGTGTGAGACTGTTGGCTGCAGGAAACAAAGTTTCCGCCGTGACTGCGCTGGATTCACCGGACCCACTCTCCTGTCCTGAGCGGCCCTGGGCAGGCTTCTCTCTTGCTGTTTCACTGCTTTCTCTAGTAACAATCCTGTCTCCAGGCCTTGCTCTGAAGGCCTTTATAGTGGCATCTTGACCCATGTTACCCTATGGATTTGGGACTTGGGTGGATGTCTTTGGTCAGGGCAGTTGTTATTTTGAATGCACTGAATACTTAGATGTATTATGAGAGCTAGTTTATTGAGAGCCAAAGCCCTATGGTTTTTGTTTTGTTTTGTTTTAATATATCTTTATTGATTTCAGAGAGAGGAATGGGGGAAGGGAGAGAGATATAGAAACATTAATGATGAGAACATCATTGATCGGCTGCCTCCTGCACGCCCCCAGCCGGGGGTCAAGCCCACAACCCGGGCATGTGCCCTGACCAGGGATCAAGCCTCGATCTCCTGGATCCTCAGTCAATGCTCAGCCACTGAGCCATGCCCAGCCCGGCCCCGTGGTTTTTTTAAGCAAATGTAAGCAATGTGCTTTTTTTTAAATAGGAGGCGGCAAGCCCGGCTGCAGAAAGAGCTCGCAGAAGCAGCGAAGGAACCTCTACCAGTAGAGCAGTAAGTAGAGATATGCAAATCAAAACTATGCTCTTAATAATTAGATTCACTCTAAGTAATTTTTTTTTAATTTCTGTATAACCGTTTCGTAGATTGTTGAAAGAAATGTAAAAGATTGAAGGAGACATTTACTTTACAGGAAAGTGCTCCTCTTTATGCCCCTCATGCACGGTGAGCTCTAACATCCTACACCCCTAGCACGCAAGCCTCCTGTTTTCCCGTTGACACCGACCCATTTTCTCCCCCTGGTTGGGGCTGTTGCCATGTAATGCTGGGTGGGGTTCTTTGTCTTACTCTCTTGGTTTGTGGCTTTAAGTGGACATTTGGGCACAATTTTGAAGCATAAGCAAAGACGGATCTCTTGGAACAAAAGGAATTGAATCACTTGGAGATTTTCCTAATCTGAGGGTGGGTGGAGAATCTTCCCTGAGGCCCGGAGCTGTGTTTTGAGACTACAGGTGTTTTCATGACTGAATTCCTCTTGCTCTGGGTCAGGACGTGCCCTTTTCCTATTGAATTGTGCTCTGGAATATGGCATTAAAGTGGTACTTCCTAGAGTGGAGGGGAATGGTTTAAAGTCAGTTAGGAGCCATCTAGCAGACAAATGCGGTCTTAATTTATAGGAAATGAGAAGGTTCTCACACCAAGCCTTTGCTTTAGATGTGGAGTGGACATTTCTTCTGTTCTCTCAGATGCAGCAAATGAACCTCATGCATATATTCCAAAAACTACAAAGTAAATAAATAACTGACCTGAAAATGAGGTTTGATTTTATTTTTTAATATATCTTTATTGATTTCAGAGAGAGGAAGGGAGAGGGAGAGGGAGAGAAATATCAAAACATCAATGATAAGAAAGTCGTCACTGATCAGCTGCCTCCTGCACGCCCCTGACTGGGGATCAAGCCTACAACCCGGGCATGTGCCCTGACCGGGAATCGAACCGCGATCCCCTGGATCCTAGGTTGATGCTCAATTGCTGAGCCACGCCTGGCTGGGCAAGGTTTGATTTCTTAAAAATAACAGCTTACAAAGTGTCATTTGTCCACCTCCTGTTTGCCAGCATAAACAAGTGACTAGGTGTGACATGATTTAGACAGGTTGAGCGTCCTGCCCAAGGTCACACAGAAGCAGCTGAACTAGGATGCAAACCTAGGGGTGTCTGACTGGCAAGGCCTGCTGGTCTCTGTGCTTCCCTTAGAGAGGAGTTTCTGGGGAAAGGACATTTACATCTTTAGAGGGTTTTGCTAACCAGCTGCCAAACCCTGGTATTTTCTCATGGCTCTGGGCCTTTGCAGGGTTCTGGACACCTTCATGGCTATAAAATTCTACCCTAAAGCATTTACATAGGCTCAGCTCATGTTTGCTACTCTTGCCATCTCTGCTGGTCTTTTGTTGCCTTTGTGTGAGCACAAGTGACTCCGCAAACCACACAGAGGAGAGAAAGTCCAACCTTGCTCTCTTTCTTCAGACTGCCTCTGCTTCCCTCTCCATCCTGGCCCAGGTTGGGTTCAGTTACACTGAACTCTAGCAGCAATAGCCAAGGAAAATAAGCATACTTTGGCTTGGTTTAACTTGCTTGATAACAGGTTCTTACGTATGTATTTACTATGTTTACTTAACCCAGGTAATCCTGGAAAAATCTTGTTTTGAAGCTCTTATGAATCCAAAAATTAGGTGATATAATCTTGAGTTGTTACATTTTATTATTTTACTTTTCCATGAAGTTTGAAACTTGGTAGGAGGTCATTAAGACCAAAATAATTACAGAGGGACTTTCGCACCTGTGGGATAAGCAGTAGCAAAGGAGGGTGTGCCTAGGACTTAATGACTTCGTGTGAAATATGATGGGCGCCCCAAATGTCAGGAGCATAGAGTACTTAATTTTTATATATTTTTATTTTTAAAAAATCTCACTGGAGGATGTTTGATTTTAGAGAGAGGAAGGTGGGAATGGGGGAGAGAGAAACATTGATCAGTTGCCTACCGGGCACTCCTGACAGGAGATGGAACCCACAACCTGGGTATGTGCCCTGACCCGGAATTGAACTCACAGCCTTTTGGTGTGTGGGACAATGCTCCAACCAACTGAACCACCCAGCCAGGGCAGGAGCACTGAGTATTTTAAACATAAAATACCCAGAGTCGAAACGAATTATGTTTAGATTTTGCTTTCCTGTTTTTTATATTAAGTAAAATTTTAAACAGTTGTTAAGGCAGCTGTTGATTTCATTCCCCTTTGATGGGTCCCTTTTCTTATTCACCGGGACTTCGTAGCTGCCCCTGCTTATCCTCTGTGCCCCTCTGCTCATCTTGGGAACTATTTACTGGTTAGTACAGTTCAGTTTGGGGGCAGGAGGCCTTCAGCTGCACACTAGACTTCTGGTGGAAAGAACCTACCTTTGTGCTGATTGTGGTTATGGACTTAATAAACCATGATTTGCTTTCCAAGGGGAATCTAAAAGGATCAAAGGCTCAGTTTTAAGGTTCTTTTCAGTTAGAATTCTCAGTTTGATTTGGACAGGTTGAATATTTGTTTTAGTATCATTTTGAAAACGGGTGGGGAACCTTTATTCTGGGCATTTATCAAGGACATTTGGATATTTATAACATTCACAGGGCATACAAAATTATCAACTTAAAAATTAGCTATGAGAAAAGTTCCTAGATTTATTGAATTTCGAGTCCCACCTGCAGTTGCCTTGGCAGGGCCAGACCAAATGATTTGTCCTCTGGGTGGGACATTCCCCACCCTTGGTTTAGAGCATGGCAGCTCCTTTTCCTCCAGAGAACCCTTAACCATCACTGTCCTAGCGAAATCACACAGGTGGTGTATGACTAGTAAATGATGTTGACATTTGTAGAACAGACTCATCACAAGGCTCCTGTTGAGCAAAATCAAAGACTCTCCCTCTTGCCCTTCTTTCCAGGGATGACGACATTGAAGTCATTGTGGATGAAACCTCTGACCACACCGAGGAGACCTCTCCCATGCGAGCCATTAGCAGAGCGGCCACGTAAGTAGGCGGGTGTGGCCATGAAAGGAGAACTTGGGCGCAGTTTCGTGGAGCATGTTGTGGTCCTGACAGAGCAGTCTGGTGCCCCCAAACCTCTCTGCTGGAGCACTGGCTCCTCTTGAATAGCCACAGAAACAGTGGGCTCCACAGTGTCCCCATCTTGCACTCTACTTAACGGGAGGCAAGCTGTCGTCACTTAGTGCTGCCGCCAGCTGTGAAGGGAAACAGAAAAATGTTCAGTGGTTTCCTAAAAGATAAATAGTTCAACCTTGTTAGGTGGGGTGATTTTTCTGTTGTTGTTGTTAATCCTCACTTGATATTTTCATTGCTTTTCAGAGAGAATAGAAGGGAGAAAGAGAGAGAAACATTGGTGTGAGAGAGACACATCGACTGGTTGCCTCCCACACGTGCCCTGATGCGGGGAGGAGCAGGGAGTGAACCCAAGACCCTTTGGTGCACAGGCCAATGCTCTAACCGTTGCAGCACACCGGCCAGGGCATACTGTTTCATTTTTACTTGGGCTCCAGGATTCTTTTTATTTGGCAAAGCAGGACAGCAAGAATGGGGTTGGCTATTAACAGCCAAAAATTGCTAGGTCAGTTAGACAGTTTCATTGTGAAAAGCATTATTGCTAGGGAAGTTAATTTAAAATTAGGGAACCTTGTGTTTTTTGTTGTTTTTTGTTTTTTTGTTAAGTCTTATTTGAGGATATTTTTCCCATTGATTTTTAGGGACAGAGGGAGGGAGAGAGGGAGGGAGGGAGGGAGGGAGGGAGGGAGGGAGGCAGGGACGGAGGGAGGGAGGGGAGGGGAGGGGAGGGAGGGGAGGGGAGGGGAGGGAGGGAGAAACATCAATATGAGAGAGACACATCGATCCGTTGCCTCCCACATGCACCCCAACCGGGGCTGGAGATCGACCCTGGGACCCAGGTATGTGCCCTTGACCTGGAATCGAAGCCACAACCGTTCATTGCCTGGGCCAACACTCTAACCCAAGGATGGGGACCGTCCGGCCCTTGGCCCTATACAGCCTGAGAAGTCATTTGGTCTGGCCCTGCCAAGGCAACCACAGGCAGGACTCAAAATTCAATAAATCTAGGAGCTTTTTTTTTTTTTTTTAATATATCTTTATTGATTTCAGAGAGAGGAAAGGAGGGGGAGTGAGAGAGATAGAAACATCAATGATGAGAGAGTCATT
The DNA here is from genome assembly GCF_054644295.1 of Miniopterus natalensis. NCBI lineage: Eukaryota > Metazoa > Chordata > Mammalia > Chiroptera > Miniopteridae > Miniopterus > Miniopterus natalensis. The sequence goes on along the minus strand of NC_142088.1, from coordinate 3,552,456 downwards.
GATCGGCTGCCTAGCCCACAACCCGGGCATGTGCCCCGACTGGGAATCAAACCCCAATCTCCTGGATCCTGGGTGGATGCTCAACCGCTGAGCCATGCCCAGCCGGGCAGGAGCTTTTTTCATAGCTAATTTTTAAGTTGATAATTTTGTATGGCCTGAATGATGTTATAAATATTTAAATGGCCCTTGGTAGAAAAAGAGTTCCCCACCCCTGCTCTAACCATTTAGCGACACCAACCAGGCGAGCCTTGCCTCTTTTAAAACTTCAAGGCTGGTTTTCCCTCCTACCTTCCCACTGTTGTCTGGTGGTGGATATGGTGGTGGGTTTCTTGGCTGGGGTTTGGGAACTCATGGGAAACATACTCCAAGGTACCTATTTTTGTGGACTGTTTTTATTGATTGATTATTTGGGCAAAATGTTTATAAGGTTTAAACCTATCCTCCCCTCCTCTTTAGTAAGCGACTCTCGCAGCCTGCTGGAGGCCTTCTGGATTCTATCACTAATATCTTTGGGTAGGTTAGAAACCTTCACCTTTCCTTGTTGATATGTATGTAAATATACCTAAGTATATGTACATGATTTATTATCATTGTTTTAATTGTACACCAGAATTTCAGTGGTGCAGAATATACAGATGCCTTAATTTCAGCTTTTCATTCAGCTTCTTTCTTTTTCCTCAACTTCCTTTCTCTTAATCTTGCTGCGTGCTGATCTCTGGCCTTACCCTTTAGTCTGTCCGAGTCTCCCCTTTTGGGACATCACTCTTCTTCTGATGCTGCCAGGTGAAAACATTATCGACTCTTATCTCGGCATGTGGGTATGGGTCTTTGATAATTAAGCTGATCCCCGCTTCACTGCCCTGATCATCACTGTCCATGTGCTAATAACCAAGACGCTTTGCATGTTTAGGATGCCGCCAGCCCTCTGAGCAGGGGCCATTAGGTTGAGCTCTGTGCAGCAGCCGCACTCTCACTGCTCTTTCTTGGCATGTGTTCGACTGCGCCTTGACCACAGTGTGCACTGAGGATTATTGAGACTGGGCACAGAGACATCTTTAAATTGTTTCACAAAAATGCCAGCGAGCTCCTTCTGAGCCAGCAGTTACATTATGCTGAGAAAGTTTCCGGTAGTTTATTGACTGGAAAACAGTTGTTCAGGTTGCTTCTCAGTGTTGAGTTTTGGAGCCCATGAGCTAGCAAGCAGGAGAGTACTAGTATGTGCTGCCTGTTTTCCAAGTTGTCATTTGAGTGAGAATGGCCAATCATTCTGTAGTTCGAAGGGTCTAGAAGGGAAAAGAAGCTATTGATTAAAAGGGTCTTTGACTCCCTTCTGAGTTTGATGGACAGTTAGCCCTGTGTAGTCTTGTCTAATGTTCTCCTTTATGTTACTTCTTAGGAGGCGCTCTGTCTCTTCCTTTCCGGTTCCCCAGGATAATGCGGATACTCATCCGGGTTCTAGTAAAGAAGTGAGGGTCCCAACAACTGCAGCATGTGTCTTTGTAAGTATGGTTTCTCCCCACCCCCCACTAGGCCTCGTATGAGGTGATACAGCGTGATAGTTAAAGGATCCTTTCTCCTGCTGCAGATAAGCTTTCTCCTGCTTTATTCATATCAGGCCTTTGCACCTGTTGGCTCTGCCTAATGGAAGTGATTAATATATTTCACTTAGCTTCAGAGGATAGAATTTGTTACAGTCATCCTCCATAATACAGGACTGGCTGAGTGAGGATTGGAAGCATGAGGGATGGGGCAAGGGAAGGCTAATTAGGGATGTAAGAAATAAGTGATTCATAAAATCTCTGTCACCTTTATTAGCTCCAATTTAGAGTGAGAGTTTCTCCGGTGTTCTATTTTAAAGAGTCAGTAGGGTGACTGTTGGCTTCATGATTTACACCCATTTCTCTGTGAGTTCTGACCATCGGAGCACATGGTTGGAAGCAGGAGACAGATCCTGGCAGAAGCCACTGTGCTATCAGCCCTGTCAGCTGGAGCTCAGAGCTGAGTCTTAGTATGAAAGATAGTGTGGTCCATGCTGAGGTGACTGAGCAGACACTGAACCAGCCTGGGGAACGGAGAGTGCCCAGCTCAGGGCTCTCAGATGAAGGGAGGGAGGTAGACAGGAAAAGCAGAGCCTGGACAGTTGGGCTGACTCTTGGCTTAGGGGGGTAAGTTAGAGGAGCCTGCTTTCAGGGAGAGAAAGACTTGCTACAAAAATGGGATGGAATTGACATGGGGGAGCTTTCCATTCCAGGCATCAAGAGGAACTGTAGTAATTAGATATTTGCATGCAGTGAACTGGCTGAGCTGTGAACCACCTTGGATGTTGTAGAGAGTCCTACTGCTTTCCTGTGGTTCCCTGGCAGGCCTGGCACCTCACAGAGGTCTGTGATGATTGGTAAAAGGTCTGATTGCACTTGATGTCACAGTCCCTTCCTTGCCCTCAGCTCCCAGCAGCCCATTGTTTCCTCCTATCACATTTAGGTCATGTGCATAGGATGATGGGGCAGCTGATAATTGGGATACTGTCAGCGTGTGTTTCTGAGAGTGGACGGCTCACAGCTGACAACTGTCCTACAGAACCAGCCATCAGGAGCTTAATGAGGGCAACCATGGGTGTGATGGTGCATGATCTCAAGTTTTCAATCTGAGACCTCTTCTGTAGAAAGATATATTTAAAAAAAAAAAAAAAGACAAAGAAGGGAATTGTAGGAGCTTAAAAAGTTTGATTACCTGGTGTATAACTTTGCAACAGTAGGACACAGAGGAGAGGCCAGAAATCCGATCACTGGTCATGCTTGCAATAATACTTTAAGCATCTTTTTCATTCTCAAGCAAATGTGAAGATCAGATTTTGTCTTCTCAAAGCAACCTTTTGGGAAAATAATTGATGACCTGCTTAATGATCTAATATTTATAATTCACGTTTTCCATGGTCTTTTTCTTTTCTTTTTTCTCCTTTTTATTATGAAAATTTTCAAACAGAAGTGGAGAGGAAGAGATCTTCGGGGTACCATTATCCTGTCTGGCAGCTTCAGTTAGCCACATTTGCCCATCTTACTTTCTCTCACCTGCAGTCTTTTTTATTTTTTTATTCTTTGGAGAGGAAGGGAGAGGGATATAGAGAGAGAAACATTGATGAAAGAAAAACATCATCGATTGACTGCCTCCTGCATGTCTCCTACTAGGAATTGGGTGCACATCCCAGGCATATGCCCTGATCGGAATAGAACCAGTGACCTCTTGGTTCATGGGTCGACGCTCAGCCACTGAGCAACACCGGCCAGGTCCCCTGCATATTCTTGTTGGAGCAGAGTCCCAGATATTTTATGTCATCCATAAATATTTCAGTATCCATGGTCCTTTTTTAAATTATTTTTTAATTTTATGTTTCGATTACAGTTGACATCCAGTAATATATTAGTTTTCGTCTGTATCCATGGTCTTAAAGAGAGGAGATTATAATGACAGCTCCCAGCATTCTCTCTTCTCATTCTAGGACTGGGTGCTTTTTACTTGATTTCCCTTATTCTGCTGTGTCTCAGTAGCGCTGGTGTCTGCTATATTGGGAGTCCATATTAGCATGTCCTTGTGTTGGGAAAGCCATAGGAGCTTTCTTTTTCGTGAGAAGTCATGCTGCATTAGCTACATAGTGTGATGTATATCCCTGCAATCCAGACCAAAGGGGGGCAGGCAATCCCAGTCTTACTTTAAAGCTGTTAAGATCATATAAGAGTATAGATTGAAATTTCTTATCCTTAGGAGACATAAAATTAATGCAGAAACAATCCTAAGCAGTTAGTTTACATGGATTTTGAATCCTTTTCAAGAAGGTTGCACTGTATTTAAATAAATGGAACTGTTGACTATAAGAATAAAATGACGATAGAATCCTAGGAGAGCCTGCGCTAGGAACCCCAGTTAGTTTAAGACGGGATCCTGTCTTTAGGTTTGACCTTTGATGAGACATCCAGAGGGCTCGCTCATATTGGGCTCTTTCCTGGGAATGGCAGTGATTGGGTCTGAAAGGGCATTTGTCTTACAGGATGCTCACGACGGGGAAGTTAATGCTGTGCAGTTTAGCCCCGGGTCCCGGCTGCTGGCCACTGGAGGCATGGATCGGAGAGTGAAGCTCTGGGAAGTGTCTGGAGGTGAGGTCCCGGAGTTTCCGGGGAGCTATGGTGGCGACACCTGGCTGACTCAGTTTCAGGCAATCTTTCAGTTGTTCTTTTTCTCAAATGGCACCGTTCCATGTGAAGAACCTGGCCCCAGCATCGTTACTGTCTCAGCTAAGCTTTGTACCGAGGGGTGTCTGCTCTGAGTGTCCGCATAGTGACTAGATAGGGCTGTGGAGTCATGGATATGTCTGTGGCTGTGTGTGTTTGTTTTTCAGATATATACTGATCAGAACATCTTCCAAGATAGCACAGGTTTTAGAAGGAAAACTAGAAATCAAACAGTCGCGGACTCTAATTAAACTACCTATCAAACTGGTTCATGTATTTAATAATGCCAGTGGCCATGGCCTCGGAAAAACGCACTTAACAGCTTATCAGACAAGGGCCCTAAGGTCAAGACTCGGTCTTTGATCCAACGGTGTTTCAGAAATGACCTCAGAAATGGGATGGCATGGAACCAGGAAACGAGTTAATGAAACCATCACTTAGAATTCTGAAGCCAGGGCATAGCCCAGTTTCGACATTCTGAGATGCAGTTACATATACCTGTACTTTTAATAAAGCAAGGTCAAAAAATAGGCTGAAGGTTTTTGTAGGAACCACTTTGTTGTTTCCATGGTTACAACCCATACATGCTCACTGTCCAGCAGTTTGTAGTTTAAGTGTGCCTCTATTATTTCCTGATTCTCACAATAGCCCTGTGTAGTTAGAAAGGTGGGTGTCATCCGTATTTGAAAACTCAGGAAGCACTACCAAATTTACATGGTTGATTCACATGGCTAAAAGATGATTTATGTGGCAAAGGAGTGGTGGGACCTACGAGTTGAGCTGGGTCTTCTGACTTCAAGTCCCTTGTTTTCTCCACGACAGCCTCCCTTAAGCTAGAGCTGCTGGAGAGCCCTGTAGCCAACTGCTCTGTGATTAGACAAGAGCAGTCTGTCAGTCGAGTTGGTTAGAACAGGTAGTCAGTAAAGCACCAAATGTGTCTGCCCTGACGTTTGATTTTCAGGAAAGTGACTCAGTAGTTAAATCCCTGGCAGTTACAGCTAGGTGAAGCCCGTTAGAATTTGTGCTGTTTTACCCCAAAACACCTTATGAATGATAATTGCCGAAACTTACAAGGTAATAATAAAGCTATATCATAAGAATAGAAACTTTATAAAGTGTAGTTTTTAAAAATCTAAGCAGAACTCTTTTTACTTCTTGATGAGTAAAAACATCTATAAAAAAATTAGAGAAATCGCCCGGCCGGGTGTGGCTCTGGTTGAGCATCGACCTAGGATCCAGGAGAGCGGGGTTCGATTCCCGGTCAGGGCACATGCCCGGGTTGTGGACTAGGCAGCCGATCAATGACTCTCTCATCATTGATGTTTCTGTCTCTCTCCTCCTCCTTTCCTGTCTCTGAAATCAATAAAGATATGTTTAAAAAAGAGAGAGAGAGAAATTAACCTTCTCCTTTTTGCTGCTAAAGAGGAAGTAAATACCAGTCGAAATTAATATTAACATAACATGTACCAGGATGTAATTTGTGTCAATAAAATAAAATTCTACTAGGTCTATAGAAATAACATAGAATGTTTGGCCCCGTTTTTTATAGTTTTGGGGAACAAATAGCAGTCATGTCCTAACTAATTATAGGGCCTTTATTCCACAAACAACCTGCTCGGTCCACAGTTTTGACCCTCTTGGCTAATATTTACTGAACCTTGGAAGAGACCAAGTCCAAGAGGCAGTTTATGAAATAATTTGGGGTGTCCTGTTTTCACACTTTTAAAATATCAGACGGATGGCACTTTCCACTCAGTAGGAATTCCCGTCCTCGCTCATTCTATCAAAAGCAGAGGCTCTGTTCAGAATCACTTCTATAAACAGCAGTGACATAACCTCCTCTGGTGCCTTCTAGATAACAGAACTTTAATGAGGTGTTTGGTCTTTTGAGATCAATCTCTCGTGCGGAATAGCATTTATCTATCATTTCTTGTATTTTGGCTGCCAAACAAATAGACAAATATCTTGGGCGTAAGTCAGAGAAACATTTCTTAGAATTTGCAGTAATAATTTTGCCTCTAAAGGTATAATCTAAGTAAGGACCTTAATCAGTGGATGTTGGCCTTTTTTGACTCTTGAAAATCTAATGAAAGTTAGGATTCAGTAAGAGGCATTAAATGTGCTTTATTTTGCAAATAAGTTTCAAGGTTTTGTTCATGGAGCAGGTTAATAATCCCAGCCCTAAATGTATTTGACAGCTCCAAACCAGTATTCATGTTGTTATTATTTAGAAGGACTGAGTAAGAAATTACAAACTAGCATAATTGGCATTCTATTGACTAGCCAGTTACACATAACTGAAACAAAAACTCTTTTCAGACCTTCATGAGAGTTATCACATCTGGATTCTGAAAAGTTGATGGTCTAGTTCTACTGAAGTGATAGTTATGTTGGCACAAAGACAGATAAACCCAAAGATGTATTTCCGTAAACTAGAAAATTTTACTGAGAAATAACTAAATTAAACTATAAGTCAGTTGACATGACATGTGTACACTAAATTTCTCTAAAAGAACAGCTAAACACACATGCAGAATGCTCGGCTCTGCATCCACTTATACCTCCCTTGGTCTTAGAAACTGACTGCAGTGTATTTTGGCCTTGTATTCTGTCTGGCCTGCTGGTTGATTCTGTAATGGTGTGGGAATGCTGCTGGTTTTGATGATGTAGTTGGTTTCCAGTGTTTTGAGTGCCCCATTTTATCTTAACTGCCTGTCTTTCCTCAATCTTTTTATCCAGACAAGTGTGAGTTCAAGGGCTCCCTCTCCGGCAGTAATGCAGGAATTACGAGCATTGAATTTGACAGTGCTGTAAGTATCTAATACCCAGGGAAATAGGTGAGTTCAGAGGTGTTTAGAAACAATTGAAAACATCTGGTTCTCACAGTTTAAAAATAACTTACCTGACTTGTCTGGTATTTATCTTGAGTAAAATCAATGTTAAAGAAAGATACAGTAGATTAAAAATTCTGTGCTGATCGTGACCTAGTTGAAGATGGTTGGGGAGGCAGGTCTGCAGTAACCAAGCTGGTCAGTGTCTCTGCAGACTTGGTAAAGGCCCCAGTTTGGGCTGAGGTGCTGTAGGTGGAGAGAGCATCCAGCTACATCTGTGCCAGATGAGCAGATCTCGGGGGGGGGGGGGGGGGCGCAGGGCGGGGTTGGTGCATAGCTGGGAGGTGGGCAGGCGGGGAGAGTTGATTCCTGTGGGCTCTCTGGCTGGGGCAGTGTGTATGGAATCAGTACACACTAATTCTGTTTATTAGTACGCACAGAATTGCTGTTACTGAAGTTGGGCAGCGGGAGGGAAGTTCATTTTGAGCTGTGGGGTCTGTGACATCCAGGCAAGATGAGCAAGCTTAGGAGAAAGGTCTGAATGTAGCGGAAATGGATGAGTTGGCAGACACTGGTGGTAATGGTTGGTATTTGGATCAAGTGTAGTTTTAGATGTCTAGACCTTCTTGGACTTGATTATTGGAGAGTTTTATTATGTAAATTGAATTCCTCTATTTTGGCTGAAATTTTCCCTCCTTTATTCCAATAGGGATCTTACCTCTTAGCAGCTTCAAATGATTTTGCAAGCCGGATCTGGACAGTGGATGATTATCGGTTACGGGTAAGACCCAGTTAGGAAAACTACTATTGTCTCCCAACTTCACGTGGTTATCAAGGCACAACACATAGGGAGTTACAGGTCTGTTCATTTAGGAGAATTGTGTGTCTTTTCCTGAGAATCATACTGGACTCCCCTGCCCTTTGCTGCCCTCCTTGGGGAAATTTGTGTTTCCATTTTCACTTTGTCCAAGATTCAGTTTCAAAATGTTTGCAGTAGAAAACCCTCACATTTCCATGAAAGACTCGAGACACTCCTGTTCATAAGATGAGGTACTTTCATAAATGCCAGTCTTGGCTTAGCTTCAGCGACCTTAGTGCCAGCATATAAATTGTGTTTCTGACAGGCTCCAAGACTTAGTAATTACTGTACAGAGGAGAGCTGGAAGGTAAGATATAGACGTACACGTGGATGCGCTGTGAGAGAGACAACAGCTGCTAGGAGTCAGGTGGAGAGGAAGGGATAGTAATGGGATCAGATGTGAGTGAGGAAATCTGCATCTGAACCCAGACTTGCCAAGAAGTCTCGTGGATTCCAAGATAAAGACCAAAACTTGAGGGTTATAGCGCCTTTGTTCTAATGAAAAACAGGCAGCTTAATTCAGAGGCTGGTTTTTCTCCTTAAGCTTGAAGGAGTCTTCACATGAGCTCATTAAATAAGGCCTACTGAAAGGTAGGATGTAGGTGAACTTGACATTGGTGGGCATTTTACAAAAAAACTTTGACAGCAGCTCTGTGTGCACCCACACAGAAGCCAGCAGGATGTCAAGACGAACTTCTTAAAGGTGAATGCAGGGAGGTGGCAGCTGCGCCAGGCAGTGTTGATGGTCTGTTTTGGTGACGCAGGAATGCAGCCAGAAGAATTATTAGAAACAGTGAATGGATCACTTAGACTCTCCATTTTCAAGGAGCTGTGTGGAAAATGGCCAGTGTTAGA